>NW_010319774.1:14142-28001 GCF_000700745.2 Antrostomus carolinensis
GTCGGCTCCTTTATGTAAAGGTCAGCGGGAACAAATAATCATTCAGCCTTAGAAGAAGGTGGGGGAGGGAATTCCACTCCCTATACGAACTGGGAATCTTTCTCTAGTGAACCAAACATCCAGCTTCTTGCTGAATTTAAGCTGCTATTTTAATTCTTTTTAATTTTTTTCTTTTCCTTTGAAGTTGACTTTCTAGGTCTTAGTAGAGAATAATAACCAAATACAAACTTTGCATAAGTGGCTTCAACAGCCTTTGCCTGCATATGTTTCCTTGTTCCAGTGTTTCTGCTGTTTGCTGAACTGGGAGCAACTGAAAGTCTCAGGCTGTGCAGATCTCTACAGTGAAAGTCCTTGGAAACGCTTCAGTTTCATCCTGCTGCTTAATAAAACAGAGCGGCCGTCAGGGTAACGCAGGGAGGAGGAATGGCTTTGCGTGCTTCATGGGTCAGGTAAAACACTCCTGAACATTTTGGCTGTGTTCAGGAGTGTTCTGACGAGTAGGTGCCTGGGAAGCTCTTCCAGCCTTGCTGTTGGTCCTTACAGCTGAGTGTAAATTTTCCAGAGAGATTTGGGAAATACTTCGCACAAGGATGCTTTGCAGGCCTTTCAGGGCTGAATGTACATCAGCTGGTGATCCCCAGTGCATAAAGACTGGCTTCAAGGACACAGTTATACTCTGATGGTCCTTTCCTACAAAGAGTTTACTCATTGTGCTGAAGACTGCAGATTTGCTGTATGCACTACTTAATGGTCAGTGACACTGGTTCTTAGCTACTGCTTCTGGGATGGGACAGCAAGCAGTGGGCACAATGAAGACTGTGGTAGTAGAGTGTGAGTTTTTAGCTAAGGCCACTGATGCAAGACCCCATTTAAATGAAAGAGGTGGAAACAAAGACAGGAGTCAGTCCTAGTAAAGGTCTAACCCAAGAGAAGATATGAAGGGCAGCTCTCAGTTCTGCTGGCAATGATGTTGCCCTTTTAATGGCAATAGAGCAACTTTGCTGTTAATCTCCACAGATGCTGCCAAATGCTGAACAAGTCTGGACAATGAGGCAAATCCCTTCCTGCTCTGAGACTTGGCAGCTCTGGGTCTTCATGGAGGTATGGCTTTTGGGTGTGTTGGGTTTGCACACTGTGGGCACCAGGGCTGCTGTCGTATGGAAAGGTGGAAAGCAGAAAGCTAATGAGTGGGTGTCCTTCAAGAAGCAGGAATACAGAAATATTAAACATAGTGCCCTCAAACGGTTACCCACAAGGAGGGGGTATATATCTAGAATGATGATGCTATAGCTAATGTTAGAGGTGTTGATAAGAAGTGCTAAATTTTCTGTCAACTAATCCATTACCTTAAAAACCCAGCAGCTGTAATGGGGAGAGCTTGTGGGCTGCTTTTCTTTTGAAGTTTTTCATACACCTCATAGACTTCTGACGTATCTGATGTTGTCACTGCTTACAATATTAGTAATTAATTTCTGTTACAGTATGTAATAGAGAATAATTTATGGGGGCATTTGAAGCTGAAAGCATTCCCTATGCTTTAAAGAAACTTTTCCAAATGTGAGCAGCACCATGGACCATATCTGCATGGAGCCTTACTGAGCTTTGGATATTTCCCTGCATGCTGACATCACGTACACCAACTTCACCCAGGCAATGAGAGCCACTGCAGAACTGGCAACTCCATCTCCAGAGCAGTGGCATGGCCAGGGACGCCACCAAAATCCTGGGGTGGTGCAGGTGCCCAAGGAGGAGAATGGTGGTGGTGGGACATCCTGTTGCACAGAGCCCGCTGTGGGCAGCAGCAGCAGTGGGTGCCTCTCCCCCCAGTCCCTACTGGAGGTGAGGGCTGTGCCAGCAAAATGCACGAACCTTCCTCCTCCACCCTCCCCCATCTGCCAGTCCGGCTGCAATGTCTAAAACAGGCATGGATTTTCCTGTTTACCCAACATCAGCGTACCTCCCAAAAAGCAATTACATCAGTTTTCTTTTCTTTTCCTCATACATATCAGAAGTCAAACAGTGTGATACGGCTAATGGGATCATATTGACCCACCTCTGCCGTTGCTATTAATATCGGAAGAAATTTCCAAATGCCACAGCCCGTACAATTGCCTGCCCGTCTTTCTCTTGCCAAAGATTAGGGGTTTTTTACATTAGCAAGTCCAGTAATTGCTAGTCCAAATTTTGCTCCTTGGTAGCGTTAAGAAGCTAGGGATGAGATTATATATAGAGGAGAATATAAATTTTTGCAAAAGATAGCAAGTTGATTTGCAATGTCATTTGAATGGTATCCAAATAACAAATTCTTTTTTTTTTTAAAAAAAAAAAAGGAGGGTGAAGGGATCTGGTTGGGTCCTGTCTTTTTCTTACTGACCACAGAAACATAATCCACCCTTTATAAAAAAGTGCATTCAGTATCCAACCCTGGTAAACAGGCTACTAAATTTCAGTTGCTGTTTTTACGTCTTTACTGCAATTGTAGTAACTCTGTAAAAGACAAGACAAAAGGTTGTTCTTTACACTTTGGGTTCTTTCCATCCTCTACTTTTACAGCAAAGGTTACCCTGAGCAATGTGTACATCTGTCTGTTCTAAGTGTATAAATACATATTATTCATACTTTGTCAATGTATATGCTGGAAAACAGAAGCTGAATTTATAGCTATATTTCCTCTCTGCCAGGGCTTTTAGAGTTGAGTGTTTCAGTGTTTCCATTATAAACCCCTGTTTTCTGGGGTTTATAACAGTCTTGAAGAGCGTAGCGGTCTTGAACCATAATAGAAAGCGTGTAATGTTGCATTTACAATACAGCTGTAACTGCACATTATGGAGTGTAATCTTCTCAGTGTACCCACAATGCTCCAATAAGGTTAATTGGAGTTACATATACTAAGAGAAAAACAATATTTTACCCTTGGACTTGGTGCTTTCCATCCAGAGAACTGAGAGCATCACACAGGGGCAGAATTCATCTAGCTGCCCTGGACTTACAAAAATGCCATTCTTTTCTATGCCATTAAAATATCCGTGTGCATCTGCAAAGACCCCTGTCAGCACCTGCTTCCCTCTTTTGATGCCTGACTGCTTTACAGACTTGGCCAAGGGAAATCAAGGTAAAGGTGAGTGGAAGAAACTATTTCATGCAATATATGGTGAAGCTTTTGTCCTGTGCGGTGTCTCTGCTGTTTCTGCCCTCGGCTTCTAGTCTTGCATAAAAATAGATCCCATCTGAAATCCCAGGCTCTCCTCCATTTCCAGTCAGCTTGCTCCATCTGGCATCTTGCATTCATGTGTCACTTTGCTTACGAGTATAAGGTAAATGAATTAAAATTCATCATAACATCCCACTGTCTCTGGGCTGTCTGAAGTGGTCCCAGCTCCTTAGCCACACACCTGTGTAGTTGTTGGCTTCTCTAGTTAGCCTGAGCCACCACAGACAGAGCAGGGCTCTTGAGGAGAAAGTACCCCATACATTGGGGTTCCTGTCCATCAGGTCTAGCTCTCTAAGCTGCATCTCTTCCAATGCACCTAGTTTAAAACTGTGTTGATGTCTGTAGGACTCTGTGCTGGGCCAGAGACCCCATCATGCCAGTTCAGTTGCTGTACGAGTGTAACTGTCAGAGTTGGGCGAGGGGCAAGTGTCTGCAAGTAGTGATGTTCTGGGTTAAAATGAATACTTTAAAAAGGATGGTGAGGAAGAAAAGCTGAAGTTAATAGTGGACAGTTGCCAAGGCTGTTGGCCATGCTCATACTGGAGCTGATTTGTCATTGCAATTGCTCACTTGAACTTGTTGGACTTAATTTGCTGAAGGTAAGAAAAGCAGCAGTATGTTCAGAGTAGAAAGAAACTTCTGAGAATTGCTTAAAAAAACCCCTGAGACTCATGGAGCTGGAAGACTTTGTTAGGCTCTGTGGCAAGTACAAAGTCATCACCTCAGATTGTCATTGAGCCATGGTTTTCAACAAACCTTAGCTCTGATCAGCAGCCAGTAAAAAGATAAAGTATGATGGCTAAAAGTTTTGTTCCATGGATTTTTTTTTTTTTTTTTTTTATTTCATTGAAACTGAGAAGGATTCAGATTTTGGTTTTGCGCCAGCCCAGCCACAATCTAAGATTATACTTGGTAGAGGCAGCAGAAGGTAGGAAGGAGGTAAGAGGCTAGAATGTGAACTGTGAACCTTAGGCTCAGATCCCATCTATGCTTTAGTCTGAGAGAGCAAGTTAACATCAGTGCCAGCAGGGTTGAAATCTCGTTGAGACTAAGTTCATCTTGCTGTTTCAACTAATATGTAGCGTTATTTAATCTTCTGCTTAACCTCTCTTCCCATGGCTAACAGGTCATCTTATTGGCTTCACGCCCTTTTGCAAGTATTGCTAACCTCACACATTCACAAATCACAAGTTTACTCTCAGATTCATGATACTGTAGGAAAAACATGCATTTTTTTTAAAATGAGCAATTAAAATGGCTTAGTTAGTATTTTAGTCCTGATCCTTTGACTTTCACAGCTTTGGAAGATTTTTTTCCTTGCTTTGAGGACTTGACTGTCTTTGCCCCTGGTAAAACCTATATTTGTCACAATTGCACAAATGAAGAACTAGTGCTGTAGCAAAAACCTGAACTAAGCCAAGATTTGCAGTAAGAACTTGAGATTTGGAAACGCTGGTTTTGTGATTGTGTAAGTTTGTTTTTTCACTTTTTCTTTTTTCAGCCCCCTCACCGGTTATGCATGTCTGTATTACAACATATCTGCCGACAAGAGAGAGAGCTGAAGGGATTTCTGATTTGGTGAATTAGTGTGCAAGTGATCAGCAGAAAGGACTGCAGCAAAAAAGTAATGAATGAGACAACACAAAAAGCTGAACTAGAGTAAAGCCATCCATGTGTTACATGTGCTCTTCTGCAGGATGTAAGGGGCTGCAATTTGCATGTTAGTTACCTGTGCTCCCTTTCATGTGGGTAAGAAGGCCTTTGGGAATATTGGGCACTGTCTGCCAAGAATTATTCATCATATGATTCATAAATTTAGGCAGTGAATATCCCCTGGATAGGGGCATGAGTGAAGATAAGGCTTTTCAAAGTACTTTATATTGTCCCTGCTTTTGCCCCGCAGTGTGAAGGTGTTCTGTGTCTTCCTGCCACAGCTCTGTGTGTTCCAGTGCCCCATATGTTTTGTGTTCTTACTGCCATCTGAAAATATGCAGCGTGATTTTTCACACTGCAGTTATTGTAATTTTGAAATATTTATGATTTTCAAAGGCAAGAGAGGCAACAGGGCACCAACCTCTCCCTGCCTGTCCACAGGCATCAGAGCAGCATTACCAAACCCTGCCCCTTGTGTTCTCCAGGAGAACTTCCCGTGTCCCGTGGAGGGATGTTTCTGCAGCCTAGAAGAGAAGCTCTGTGGATGCTACTAAAGAATTGCTGAAGAACTGGGGTTGGTCCTCAGTGATTACTTTGAACTGCTAGGTTGAGTCTCTTTGCAGATGTATTGCCTTTCTACATGTGGATGTAGGCTAATAGCTTCTTGGCTTCTTGAAGTATGAAAACCATTACTGTGGCAATAGTATTAGTCTGACTTGCTAGATTTTGACCTTTCTTCTTCCTTTGTGCCAGTTTACCACCTTTTCTGTGCTGAGACTAGATGGTAGTAGCACCTGAGTTGTAATGCCTGTCCTGATTTTGGCATGTTGGTATTGTCTAATGCTTTGCACATTCTTTTGCTCTTTCTAGGTGCTATCATCTTATTCATTTCAGAGAGATAATTGTATCCAATCCCTCTGATATTAGACAATTAGAGATAAAGAATAAAGGCAGAGCTGATACTGCCCAGTTTCCAGATGGGACCCAATTCTACCATTCTTGTCAGCCTGAAGGCCATAACCCATGGGGACATTCACCTTTCACATCTGTGGGGCTTCTTCTGGAAGCATGAGCTGTTTGAAAAAACAGTGGTGACCCTTAGGTGAAGAAGACTTCTTTACCTCATCTGAAGTTCAAGGGTTTTGAGACTTTTGGTGCCTTCCCTGTTCTGTCATTTTGAGTTTTGACAGGGTACTGGTAAATGCGTTGTGTTAGTGAATTTACTCTTTCAAATACCCTACTCCCATGTGTCTGACATTGTCTTTTTACCTGTTCCAGGCCTTAGTACTGAGCCTGTCAGGTCCCTGAGGGCACCAATAGATCTTTATTGCCCTGATTTGCCTCACCTGAGACCCCCCACCTACACACTCTGCCAGTGGGTCCGGGAGCCTCCCTGAAGCTTGGGTCTGGGGCCTTAGTTTTGAACCCTTGGGTGGCCCCTGGTCCTGCCTCACCCCTTGCTGTGCCAGTGGGCCCTGTTACCTACCTCCTACATTGAGCCTGGTGGACCTGCACCTCTTGGTGAGGGCCAGTCTGGGTGGGTGTTGCCCTCAGGTCCCATCCCATGCATCCTCCTGGCCCTGGCAGTTCATCTCCAGGACACTTGTGCAGGCTACTGATGGTCTGTATCTGCAAACTGGTGCTTTTGAAAGAGGTACTGAGGAGCATGTTCATCCAGCTTTTGGCTTGTCCTTTCCTCAAGAAGAATGCAGGGTGGGTGGCTGCAGCTGTCCTCCTGTAACAAGATGGTCAGATCTGCCTCTTCTTGGCTGCTCTTCTTCCCTTTGTCCTTTCTATTTGTTCTTCAACTCCCCTTCTCCCGTTAGAGCAACTCGGAGGATGCAATGGCCAGGGTTTGCCCAGGAGGAGATCTAGGAGCCGTTGTACTGCTCTGTGCAATGCTGATTGCTGTGGCTAATTGCCTCCAAGGTGGCTGCCTCGTTTTTAAGGAGGCTGTGTGTAATCTTTCTCTAAAGAAATCTCTTTGTATCATATTGACAGGATTCCACAATAAAATTATTGAACTGCAAACTAGAGAGGCAAGGTGGGAATGTAGTAGCTAGAGACAGCACACTGAGCTCTCAAAATGTTTCTGTTAATTGGGGAAAACTAGCATTCTACACTTCCTATTTGCAAAGTGCAGAAAAAGAATGGGCTTTATATGTTTTGGTGTCAATCCCACGAACAAATGGATGAAAGAGAAGTTGATAAACATAGTTTAGTTAATTAAGTTATAGAACAAGTTACTTCTGTTAAGTTTTTCACAGTCCTTTTGACCTGTGGTCCAGCACTAAAACACAGTTTGGAGAATTCAAGCCTTGAGCTTGCTATCTAGAGTAGCTTTTCAATCAAACAGAGCAGGTTGGGTATTTTTCATGGTGTTTAAAAACTGAACTGCACAAAAGAAATTATAACTTCCTGGTTCTTAACATATTGTTATAAAGGCAAACATTTATATGGCTCTCTGCAACTACAAGACTAGTCTAGGCAGGGTTCTTTGGCTTTTGCTGTCAATGTGGAGCTATTGATCCATGAACATAAATCCTTACTTATCTCCAGTCAAGTTTATAGGACAATGAAATTATAGGATTGCTTGAATCAATCAATGTTTCTAAAGCGAGCTATAGAAATATAAACAAGTTACTGATTATTTAATAAAGTCAATTTGCTTAGAAATGCCTGGCCATGGGCAGCAGACGTTACTTTAATTTCTGCTTTCTCTGGAATTTCACTAGGGTTGCGAGTTCTTAATGTCACTATTAGCAAAGGTAACTTTATTTTAGAAACTCTTTCCAAGCATTCACAGCAAGAGGAAGAAACTGTCATTCCTTTTGACCACAAAACCTGTGCTATTTCTAAGTAGAGTTCTTTGAAATAACTAGGATATCTCACAGCTTGTTGCTTTAGAGGGGACTTTGTACAGCAGCACTACATTTAGTTAGCATAATGAGTTTTTTAGCCCCTGTGATATTGACTGAGTTTGAAGTACCATAACTTTTAGTCAGCTAAGATTAAATTTGTTAGTGAAGTAGAAGTTCGCATAATATTTTAGCTTTCCTAGAAGTTGAAGCTGGGTGCCTGTTTTCTGCGAAGCATTTAGGTTAGTATGACCAGGTTCTGACTTGGGGAAAGAATTTAAGCATAGAAGTGTGTCTTTCTGTTTCTCAGTAGGAAATGTCATGAAAGTGGCTTCCTCAGTGTGGTTTCACAGTTACCATGTTTGCCTTTTGAGATCCAGTTCATTGGAGTGATTTTATTCAGGATTGTTCAAGAATCTTCCATGAGCCTATGGTGTCCTTCAGGTGCTTCCAACCACCTTGAATGCAAAGCAGGATCCTCATAAGTGGACTCTGATGCCTCAGTGGTCTGTCTGTTGAGTAGTTTGTCATAGTTTATCATACAGGAGTACAAAATCACCCGATTAATCTGCTTGGTCAATCCTTGAACAGGGCTGGTAATAATGAAGGCATAGATGGCCACTGTAAATCCATCTATTCTGATACATTAATATTACCAGTACTTTGTCTATTAAGGTTGTTTTAAATATAAAAAATACCTCTGTGAAGTGTGCCTTTGATCTTTTTGATTGGTCTACCTTAAAGATGTTAAGAATTAAATTTTGGCTTTAGAAAGGTTTTTGTCTTTAAGATAAATTAATATTATATATACTTACACAGTTTTGTACATGGGCTTTGTTAAAGCTTATACATAAACTAGTCTCTGATTAATCTCTTGGGTTTTTTTAAGTTGTTCTGTGGTATTTCATTTGCAGTATTTTGTGGCTAAGCTGTCTGTATAACGGAATTTCCTTGATCTGAAGACTACGCTACAGATTTCTATAGAGAAGGACTGCTATGAAATTAAAACTTGACACCTTTCTAGGCTTCATCTATCAGAATTTCCTTGATCTGAAGACTACGCTACAAATTTCTATAGAGGACTGCTATGAAATTAAAACTTGACACCTTTCTAGGCTTCATCTATCGTAAAGTTGGTGTGGCTCAGCCTTAATTAGATTATTATAGACCTAAAACATACGAGGTAGAATAGCATGAGAGGAGTTGAATTTGGTCATTAGCAGGAGTTCGTGGTTAGTCTAGCTGGTTAGTCATTAGCCTCTGAAATACATGAGACTAAATTTTCTATTTGATATACTTAGAAAGCAGATCAAAATCCTTAACATGATTTAGGTCTACTGAGAAGGTCTATAATCCTGCTTTTTAATAAGCTCTGTATTTCATGTCCGAATGATACTTGTACATGTCAAGCATTGCTGAGGCTCCCTGCCCCACTTGTATTCATTTTGTGCTTGAAATGCATTGTTTTGGAAGAGCTTTTACAGGAAATATTCCTGTAAGTAGCAGACAGAGCTTTAAGGTATGAAGGCTTCCTGGAAAACCTGGGTTGTCCGGGTGCCAGATTTTTTTTTTGTTTTCAGCGGAGGAACACTTCAGTTTCTCACGCTTTGAATGCTATAATCTACTTCCCTTTTTAAATATTCACTGCTGTGAACGTCCACACAAGCTGAAGCTCTGGCTGTTTGAGACGGAACTACTTCTGTCTTGTAGGTCTGCCATTTGCTGGGGAGTGCCAAGGCTGCAGTGACGGCAGTGCTGGGGAAGGCAGGGTGAGATGGGTGTCTTGAGTGTAAGTGTGTGCTGAAAATGTTTTGTTGTTGTTGTTGTTGCAGTTTGTGTTGAGCAAGGTGGTGATCTGTGGATTTTACTTGCTATGGAAGAGAAGAACTCAGATGACACTGCATCAAGGAGCTGTGAACCTTGGTAGATGCAATCTGGAGTGCAGTCTTGCAGAGGCCAATGCTGGGAGTCCTGCTGACTCAGAGCACTGACAGGAAAAGGCTCTCTTCCACTTCTGCTTGTCTCTGGCTTCTTCCAGTGTGTGGTTAGTGAGGACTTCGTCTCTGTCTCTGTAGTTCTTTGATACCATTATCATAATCAGCCTGACCAGTGTGGCTCCACAAAAAGAACTGGGAAGTTGCTGAAAAATATCTGTGCTCTTAACTAGTTAATTAGGATGACATTTCTCATGTAAAGAACCTGTAAAGAAAGATGCAGGACCACTAAATAGCCTGTTTTCATTGCTGTCTGCATCCCTGACTCCTTTTCCCCCATCATGCAAAGCATCATGTGGATTTTTGTGACTCTTCACAGAGCTGAGGTCCTTACCTCTGAGATGATAACTGCAAGTGCGTGAATCTGCAGTGAGGAGTGCTCCATCTGGGTTTTAGAATCAGTGCTGCATGCCACCCTTCTTCATGGTTGGAGGTGCAGAGTTAAAACTGTTCAGCAAGAAACAGGTTCCGAGGCTTAAAAAAACAAAACAAAAAGAAAACCCCGACATCAACAACAGAAAAGGATGATTGTTGTTGTTGGGAGCTTGATTATGCGTTCTCTTCCAAATTGGATGCTGATGTGAGAGCCTATTTTCTTTCATAATGTGTGTGTTTAAGAACTATTCATCCCACCTACCTCCCAGTGTGACTGGGAAAAGGCTCCAGTGCTTCTTAAAAAATAAGTGAGGTCTATACTTGACTCTGTGTTTGCTGATAGTTTTCCTATTAGCTTTAATAGGAGGGCATCAGTCCTCTACGTACAGAAAAGTATGTCCTTTAATTAAAAAGCAAAGTAATTTAAAGCACAGTGAAATCACAATATTATTTCTTTCCTTCTATACTGGCAGTGATTGGTTTAGTTTTTTGAAGAGACTTTAATGCATACGGATTATTTTTTTTTTAATCTTAAAGTCCCACAGGATCAATTGTTGATTGGAGTTGGCTTGTGCCCACTGATTAATTCCTTGCATCACTGGTCTTGAATCTTGTTGCAGTTGTTCTTGGAGAACTTGGCAGCAGCAGCAGCAGCAGCAGCAAACCGGCAGAACTGTTATTGACCCAGAATAGCAATAGCATTGTTAATACAATAAGCAAGGTTTTCTGTGAACTACTGTGCTATTCTGTGAAGCTGATGAGCTGGTTAACACCTTTTACTTATTCTGCGAGGATCTGAGGCTGGAAGGGAATTAATGCAGTTGTGAAGCATGGAGAACCAAAATAGCAGTGATTCAGTTAAAGTAGAGCCAAATCTTCTTAAAATTAAACTCCATTGTGTTAGAGACTTTACTTTTTTGATACCTATATTATTAACTTCTCTGATGAGAGCAGGAAATGTAATACAGTGATATTGGAGAAGCCTTGCACGTGAAATCTAACCTGTTATCTTGGGGTTGTATGAGAAGAAACCACTCTTCATCTGGTGTGTTATGGTAATCAGATGTTTCAGAAGTTCTGTTTCTCAAGGTTACCATATAATTCATAAACCTATTTTTTGGGTAGCTTTGATTTCCTTAACTTTCAAATAGGTTGGTTGGAATGAGTGAGAAGGTGCAGTACCTATACGGGTATTTCTAGTTTTATAAGTAACAAACAATACTGGACAGTTTGGGGAATTTTGTCATGGGCAAGAGTGTTTACTTGCAAGCTGCTGCTGCTGATGTTGTAATCCTGAAGATTTTTTTTATAATGGCATTTGGTAACTTTGTGTGTAACAGGTTGGTGGTCTTATCTCATAGAAGTGCTTCAAGGTTTGCTTTCTGGTTGACCTTTCTAATTGGACTGAATCAGGTGCTTGAAACAGGATTCAGGTTTGCAGGCATGAAAATATGGAAGAAAGCTGAGGACTTCATATACTACAAACAAGCCATTTCCTGAACTGCAGTCAAAGCTTGACTGTTCGTGTGCAGGTTGTTCAAGGGAGTGTGACAGCTTGACTGTGGCCATACTGATGTTAACTCTGATACTAGAAATACAATACAAGGGTAGCCCAAGTATCTCCAGGGAGGCTGGTCAATGGTAAGGGGGGCACTCCATTGAACCATGAAAATTTGCTGTAGTACTCATGAACCTGAGATGACACAGCCGAACAGTGCTGTCTGTGTGGACTAACCAGTGTGACAGATGCTGACTTATGGACCCTGGTACTACACTTGTTTTTTTCTTCTCATTATTTTTTATTTTTATATATGTGTTCTAGGAGTCACATTGGCAGAGTTTTCCCCTAATTCCTCCTTTTAGTTGTGATAATTTAAAGTTTACTTTGTTTTGTTCTTTTAAGGTATAACCGGTTTGGATATTAAGTTTCATGTTGCAGAAATGCTCTATTTTTGTTACTTCAGAGAATGCCACTGTTTGTATGCCAGGGCACCCCTGAAAGGTCTTTATATTCTTCTTCCATGATCTGTACCATGGTCAGGCTCTCTCCCCCTCTTTTTTTCCCCCACATGTTCCCCATTTTCCCATACTTGATGTCTAAAAAGCTATTCAACAACACTGATGTCTCAAGCGGTGGGTATGTAAATATTTACTGACATGACAGTCAACAACAGTGGGAGGGGGGAAATTGCTACATCCTACCATTCAGGGAACCTTCAAATTCTCTCTCTGAGTGTGCAGTTGATGAGAACAGGAAAGGTTTGCAGTTTGTACTTGACTTGATGTGTTTTTGCTCTCTGGGTTCCTGTTTTGTTGCAGATGTCATTCATATAGCTGTGGAAGGCTTTATCAGCTCTTGAGGAAACTTTCCCCCACACACACATTTACATCACTCAAGGCTGGAGCTGCAGTGGAGGAAGATGGTGCCTGTAGATCTCCTGGCATTTGCCTCCACAGAAATGAATAGTACAACGGTCACCCTGGCTTTGCTGGTGGTCTTCCTGGTCCTGCTGTATTGGTAAGTGATCATGATGATATAGGCTGGATATCAGGGACAAAGCCTGCTGAAGCTCCCCCAACATCTACAGAATCTTTTATTCTTAAGGTGAAACAGAGAGATAATTGGCTAGGAGGGACATGAAGGGGGAGTTGGTTTGCATGTAGAGGTTGAAATAAATGCTTACAAAACTCATGATGCTTTTTAGAAAATTCTCTCATTGCAATATTTTTCTCATAAGTGCTTTACCAACAATCTGCTAACAAAAATTGTCTTCAAGATTAAGAACTTATTGTTGGTTTCCTACTAATTTCTGTAGGTGGCAGGAACATTGTTGCTGATCAGAAGGAAACTGAGTACTTGTTGCAGGGTCTTGTTGGACCTCTTTGTACTATGCTGCACACTTGTCCCTTGCCAGGTTTCTTGGGTTAAGTGTACAGACACTTTAACTGCTGCTTGAATTTCCTCTTTCATTCTTTCCACACTGTACAGTGGATACAAATCAGAATAACAGCAGCCCTAGTGGTAAGCACAGTAGGCATTGCAGTGAGCTGTGCTGAAATTAAAAAAACCCCACCTTGTCCAAATAATTTATTTCAGAAATTAAATAAGCTGAACTCGGAATGCTTTTCTAACTGCTTTTATTTGAAAACCTCTTCAAGTCCTGCTTTCCAGTCAACCAATGTTTTTTTCTGTGTGTTCAAGAAAAAGTTTCAGGGACAGTAGTAGGAAAAGAACCTCCGATGGAAACCCAAATCTAATCTAGAAGAAAATGGTGATGGCACCATGAGTTTAGCACAATTGTTGATGACAGATGATTTCTGCACGTTTCTTCATTCTTTGACCCTGTTGAGCTTTGTTCAACTTCCTTGGCTGTCAAAGGAGAGTCTAGAGAGACTAAAAAAGACTTTTTTAGCCAAGCCCATATTTGATGTGTCTTGGCATATCAAGTAGGTGGGTGAGCCTTAACAAGATCTGCCCAAATCATCACAAAGGTCCAAGTCCTACTTCCTTTGAATTTTACTGCAAAAAAGAGTGGCAGCTGGTCTTTCTTAAACTTGCAGTGAAACATGCTGGGCAACATCTGTGGGCTATTGGTAGGTTTGCCTGCTGGCTAAGCTATTCAGATCTATTTATTTCAGTAAAATGCAGTGACTGAACCTGTAAGGTTATGAGTAAAAACAAATGCATGCTCACAGCTTCCTTCATTCATGGCTGAAACCTTGGGTTCAAGGAATTAAAGAGTACATAAAGGGTTGCTAATAGGAATG
>NW_010319774.1:28019-29196 GCF_000700745.2 Antrostomus carolinensis
CCTTATTCTCATTTTTAAATAACTTCTGAATTCTTCTTTTTCTAGCTTTTCTGCCAGCATTGTATCTTTTCAGAAGGACAGTCATGGGAGAAGAGAGGAATGAATATTTGCTGTTGTAAATTTTGTTATGGTAGTAGCTTATGATTGATCAAGGTCATATTGTGTCAACTGTTGTGTGAGTACAAAGAATAGGCAGTTTGTCCACCTTGTTGGCTGTAAAAGGCTTACAGGCTAAATAGAAGGCGGTTGCAGGTAGAGAAGAGAGTCAATAGATCTAATGCACACTAGAATAGTAACACAGCGATGGCAACTGTCATGTTATTGAGCTATTTCCTTAGCACGATTTTTGTGGGTGGGGGTACTCCGTGGTTTAAATGACAGCCTTGAGCTGCTGCCCGTCGGCTCAGCCTCAGTTGCTGTTAGCATGTGTGTTGTAAGACCAGATGTGATTTATCACAGTTCAGCTGGCAGGTGGTATCTTGCTAAGTTGTGATAAGACCAATCCCTTCACATTTTTTGGTAAGGTGAAGTCATATGAAGCAGGGAGAGAAGTAAGAGTTGATTGGGAAAGGGAGGAGAGGCTGTAGCTGTATAAAAACAAACTTCTAGAGAAGATACAGGTCTGAGGAGGAAATCTGGATGATTTGGTAAGTTTTTTTTAGACTATTGTTTATGGTACAATGAAGATCATCAATAACTCTTTATAACAAATCCTCTAATAGCACAGATCTGATTTCTGATGTGTTGTCATCAGTGTAATATGAAGGTGATGCTTGTAGTGTATTGTGTCAATTTTAAGTCAGTGGAAAATTCAGCTACTGTAATCTTTCAGTGCTATCCTCCACATGACCTTAAGTCAACTATAAGGAGAGGCTTTTTAAGGTGCTTGATTTAATATTAAGAATAGAAAGAACAGAGAAGCTTTTGGGTACATAGTCTCTTCAGTTTTGGAGTGCAAAGGAACAAATCTGAGGTTGCTTTTTTGGGTAATCCATTAATTTCAGTGACTGCTCATTGCAGGGAGGATTGGACTAGAGGACCTTTAAAGGTCCCTTCCAACCCAAACTACTCTATGATTCCATGTGCTCAAGCCTGCTTACTGTCCTCCATTCCTGAAGAACTTAGCTGTCCACTTCCCTCCCCATCCTTACTACTTGCTCTCAGTAAGTCAGTCTCT
>NW_010319774.1:29227-30981 GCF_000700745.2 Antrostomus carolinensis
TACCTCATTGCTGTTGTGATAGACAATGAAATTACTGCTTCACTGATGGCAAAAAGGCATAATATGGCCACGTATATAAAGTTCAGTAATACCAGTGGCACAACATGACCACTCTTAAAAAAACCTCTTTTCCATGTCCCTCCCATCCCACCCCCTGTGATTTCTACTAGCCAAACTTATTGTCAGAATAGTTCTGTTTAAGAGCACTTACTTTCTTTCTCAGTTCCAAGGAGTGCTGTCTCTATTCGCTTAATCTCTGTGAATCTCAGTTTTTTTCAGGCATGAAACAAAAATGAACACTTAAGGGAGGAATGAGGTTAACATTTACAAATCCCAGTGATATTCTCTACTGAAAAATACAGTAGTGTATCTATGCAACATATTGTTCATTTTCATTTCAAACATATGCTGAGTTGGGTATCCCATGCTTGGTTGTAGCTGCAAACATTGCTTTGTGTCTTTCGTTTTGCTGTCTGGGAAGACGTTTGATAAAATGAAAGCAGGAGTTTATCTTGCTTTAAAGTTTAATGTACCATAAGCTTAGCATTATGAAGAAGCTGTCACAGCATTCAGATACCTGTGTTCAGACTGGATTATCAACCCCTTGTCTAAACAAACCTGGATTTTTCTAGAAACATGGAGGTTGGATGGGAGGTGTTGTTTATGTTTGTAAGGTACACTTCTAATTGCATGCTTTCAAACATAGCAAAACATATACTGGCGGTGTTCTTGTCTGTTGCTGAAAAGCTAAATCATTCAGGAAGATGGCGTTTTTACATTGAAGTAATATTAATGATCACTTGTGTTACAGAAATGAGCAGAGAGATGGAGACATTTGGGTTCCACTGGATCTAGGTACTGTCCACCCTGACCCAAAGCATTTGCAGTCTCTGATCAAAAAGAATGAAAACTAAATATTTTTTCCCTCTGGCCTTAAGCCTAGATATTTGCATACACTTAGATGCAGGAGGTACTTAGACAGGGGGACAATGTGTTAGAGTTCATTGGTTGGTACCATACCTCTACTAGACCACATCAGAAGTTAATCTCAGGACAGGTAGTATTTCAATACAAGTGACTTCAATACTATTGCTTGTTTGGCATTACTTTAGATCTGTGGTTTTGGAAAGGGGTCTGAAAGAGAAGGTTTAGAGATAATCTGTCTTGAAATACAACTTCATTCTGATTTTGCAGAAACTTGCTCTGTGGGCTTGAGTTAGAAAAAACTGAGATCAAATAGGTCTTAGGCATTTTTTTTTTTCCAACTAGATGCCACTTGAAACTATATCTTGCACCATCTTTTTCTCCTCAAAAAATCAATATTTACAAAAGATATTTGATTGCTAGAGCTCTAGGCTTACAGTTTGAGTGCAAGTATAGAGTGTGGAGGTTATTCTCCCTAACACATCCAGAAAATGCTTCTGGAAAGTATCAGACAGTACAAAACTTGAATCCTTTCTGAAAGGAGCATCAACTGTGGGTGGATAGGCCCAAACTTTTGCAGCTGTCACTGCTGCCATCAAAGGCACAGGTTTTTGAGGACCACTGTGGCTGGAAACAGGCCTGGATACAGAGCCTCAAAGATATCCATAAAGAAGTATAGCTCTGCTCTCATGTCAGCCTCATCGAGTTAAGAGGTTCAGAGAGGCATCCTAATCCTGGGATGTTAAAGCATGCTTGTTTCTCCCTCTAGCAGAAAGCACAGCTCCACAGATGGAGAGTGCTCAGGGGCTGGAGCTCCTGTGCTGACGCTG
>NW_010319774.1:31013-51479 GCF_000700745.2 Antrostomus carolinensis
CAGTGGCTGACCTCAGAGCTGGGCTCTAAGGTTACGGTCCCTTATGAGACTTCCCCTGTTACAGCCTTGCAGCTTCTCAGTTTGCAGTGAGTCCCACATCAGGTTCATGGGGTCAGATGGCAAGGAGGTTTTGGGGTTTTTTATATTCTGTTAACCCCAGCTATTTTTTTCTTGCAATGGCCATTATGTCAGTGGAAGTCATTCTGCTTCCCTCGCCTTCATTCAAATGGCGTATGAAAGCTGGAAGGATCTGACTCAACAGGAAACATCAGCAAACTGCTGTTGATGACAGAAAAAACCAACGTATTTGGAATTGTCTTTGTCATGCAGCTTTACATCAAGCAAATCTGGAATTCCCACTAACTCGTCAAATAGAATTTGATCCCACAGCTGTGCAATATATATGGCCTCGTCTTTGAGCTAAATTGGGAATCTCTAGGTGAGCCTGAGAAGGAGCAATCTACTGAATTATAACTTGGAAAAGTGCCATGCCACAAATGACTAAATACTCTTTCTCTGAAAACAAGGTAGGTTTGATCATGCAGAATGAAGTTCACTCAGTGCCCTGTCTATGCTGCTTTTAGGTAAACAAAGTTCTTTTATTTTTTTTGAGAAGAGGTAGAACAGTTTTCTGTCATTGCTTTTGCGGTTCCAGAGTTAAATTCTCTGGGACATCCTCAGAGGCTGTTATAGCACCTTGACTATCCTGATAAACGTGATAAATCTCTCTAGTGCAGTGCAGCTTTGGTGTTGCTTGCTTGCACTTAACTGCAAAACTCAGAGGCCTCTTATGTTCAGGTTTGTTGTTTGGTTTGTTTGTTGTTTTTTTTAACCTAGAGATTACATGGCCAGCTGTGTTTATTTGAAGACCCTCAAGTGCTTCCTGTGTTTTTGGCTTTTGTGGAGGTGTGTTTTACCCTAAGAACTCTGTGTAAAGGAGTAAATCTCCAGCCTATTAATTCCTTGTTGTCTTTGTTTTTCCCTAAACCTTTTAATGCCTCTCCTCTTAAAATCCCTCAAGCACAATTTGTGTTTAGTGCCTGGAGATGATAGTGTTAATAGTATGTTAAGGTGGACCTACAGGGATAGGTAAATATACTTTATTCATGAAAGGAAGCTAACCTATCTTCTGGCATTGTCTCCAGATCTAGTGTCCAATGGAGCATGTTGCAAAGCTGGCTAATGCTTACAAATACTGCCAGGCCAACAGGAGCTGGATGCAGCCCTTGAGCAATCCCATTTCTGCTTTCCCTTCCTGCAGGGCTTGTAGTGGACTGGGTCTGGTCTGGATTGGGTTGCACAGGCAGGAGATACTGGCAAGGGAGGGATTTACTTTGGCTTCTCCATCAGGCAGCTTCTGCCTGGGAGCTTTCTCTGGAGCTTCATTTAGCTCTTCTGGCCTGGCACTTTGGTTTTAACCTCTGATCTGCTGTTTGCCTTGGGGCAGGTTGCTTTGTTTATCTTAGGGATATTCAGGCACCTTGCAAACTAATTCCGAGTGCTCTGAATTAGCTTGTAGGAGCTCCTGCTTCCATCTACTGACTCTATTAGGAACCCGAGGAACTTAACACGCTGCTTTTGGTGCACTAAATGGAATTGAAGTTAGATGATAAAAGAAGGCAATATGAGCAACCTCTGTAAAGAGAAGGCTCTGTCTGTGTGAGCAGTGGGGCACTCCATCCCATTGCGCGGGGGCTGTCTCTTGCTGCCAGGCTCAGGGGGGGCCTCTCGGGACTGCTGTAATTCCTCCAAACAGTGCCATGAACTCTGCTCTCCCCTGAACCCCAGGGGAGCATATTGATAGTTCCTGTGACTGCTCTGCACTGGGGTGACTAGTTTTGCATCCTCGTGCTCCAAGGGGTGTGGACTTGTCACTCCACATCTTTCAGATAGCAGACCAAATGTCCTACTAGCCTGGCTGTGCTCCTTCTTCATTGGAAAGTTAAATCAACGGACAGTTTTGACATGTTAGACTTCCTCAGAGTGCTGAAAAGTAAATCTGTGTTCTCCCTTCTCTTGTCTCTTTCAACACTGCTCCCATAATTAAGAGAAAGTTGCCGATATTCTTCTTCACTCCTTTTGTCTTTGCATCAGACTTGGTCAATAACAATGTTCAGAGTGTTTTGTCCTCATTGATGGCTCACTGGTAATTAATGCCTTTGATTGCCATGCCTGGTTCTTCTGTAGGGATGTTTTATACAGTATTTAATGGAGCTATCTGAAAACTATTTTAAAATAAAATATTGACATATTATTGAAAGATTGTCTTTTATCAGTTCCCCTTCATGTACTCAAAACCTTTAGATGGATTTTTCTATCTGCTATCTCCCTAGGTTTGTTTTTGAGTCTTTCCTCCATTGAAAACAAAGTTTAGTGTTCCATGAGCCAGTGTGTGCTAACTGCTGAGAAACAGCCAGCAGAAAGATCTCAGAGTATTTTCTGGCTTGGGTCTGGAAATGCCTTTATTTCACTTTCATAGGAATAGTGGAGGAGCTTGAGAAGATGTTGTTCAATGTCTCTTCATTCTCTCACTTTATGTGCCATTGCTTACACTGGTGACAATTTCTTTTAAGTTCTGCTTGTTTATTTTACATGTATTTTCTATGATTGGAGTGACTGTGCAGGTCAATAGATGCTGTGCAGGATACTAGAGTTTTAATACAGGGGTCATCTAGCATGTGGTGGATTCTTCATCTCCATTCCTCTGGTAGTTTCTTTCCAGGCCAATCCCTTCTTTCATGGTTTTGAAGAAACTGTGAGATTGTTGGGGAAGTTTATTAAGGAAGCAATAAACAAGGGAAAGGGAAAATCTGTTATATTGCTTTATTTATTGGATAGGAGAAGAAGCTGATAGCCCAGCAATGGCTGGAAGAGGACTAGGAAGAACGAGTGGGAACAGAAGAATATGACTCCACATAAATTTGAAGTGAGTCATTACAGATAGAAGTCAAGTATGTTAGGGAAATTTGAAGCTGGAGGAAAGGAGCTGAACTGAGATGTATGTTGGGGTAGGGCATGGGGCAGTAGCTGTATGCTTGTGTGAACGAAGTGAAGTCTGTTTCCTTGGAAAGAATAGTTCCTTCAGCTAGTAGAAAGCTTGTGATACTTGTTAGGAGTCGAGTGGTACAGGAAGGATGAATAGACAGTGGACTCTAGAGGAGATGTATAACTGTTAACTGTACAATCACAAGCTCCTGCTGTATGAATGCTCTTGAGTGAGAACTACTGGCAGAGTTTTGAACCTGTAACCCTAAGTATTCTTTTAACTTATTCAGTGGCAATAAATCTGATATAATCTGTGCATGCATGTTTGTGGTTTCTCATCCAAAAAGCTCCAAAGAGCTTTTATGTAAACAACCTCTCAGCAGAGCTATAGCAAGATGAAGAGGTCATTGAGGCACGTGGTTTGAAATGCGGGAAAGACATGAAATATAGCCACTCTGGGAGAGGAAAGAGCAGCTAAAAGATCTTCAATGTCTTGCATGTGAGCATGAGGAACAGAGAGTGCTGCTCATCAAGACTGCAAGGACCTTCTTCCAACTCTCGGAATATCAGTATGATATATTTTCTCTCCAAAGACTTAACAAACTTCAGTTCTAAGATTTCTTTAAATACTCATCATGGGTTGAGAGGTAGCAATCTCTACAAGATAGGCCTCATTATAAGCTATATGTTTATGTTACAATAGATTTCAGTGAGTATAACACTAATGTTCTGGATTGTTTCATGTCTCTGAAAGTTATGATGTATTGTACCCAGCATGGGACTCCAGGTTGCCCAAATATTGCCTCAGTAGCCAGTCAGGTCAGCGC
This sequence comes from Antrostomus carolinensis, assembly GCF_000700745.2. NCBI lineage: Eukaryota > Metazoa > Chordata > Aves > Caprimulgiformes > Caprimulgidae > Antrostomus > Antrostomus carolinensis. The sequence goes on from NW_010319774.1 coordinate 34,826, forward strand.
TCCGGCCAAGTAAGAGACAACACAGCTTTAAGAAGAGCAAACACCCCTTGGTGGTTCCAGAAAATCTTCAGATCCACTCTGTAGCTAATGAAGTGGTGCTGTTCTGGTGTGACGTTCACAAAATCACAGAATGTTGAGGATTGGAAGGGACCTCAGAAGATCATCTAGTCCAATCCCCCTGCCAAAGCAGGAACCTAAACGAAATTACACAGGAAGGCGTCCAGGCGGGTCTTGAATGTCTCCAGAGAAGGAGACTCCACAACCTCCCTGGGCAGCCTGTTCCAGTGCTCTGTCACCCTCAAATGACTTTCATCATTCTTTGCTTCTAGATACATATCTGTCCTGCTCTCTCTCATCTCCTCTTGAGAGCTAAGAATAGTTGATGCAAAGATTCAGGATCCTCACTTTTGTGATAACTATTCCTAGCTATAGCAACAAACCTTCAGCCTTTCAGATCTCAGAAGACTGCTATTTTAAACTTTGTCTACCAGAAAGTTTTAAACTTCATGTCATTTCTCACAGTTTGGACACCATCCTCAGCAGTTATGTTTTACACTTTAAAAAGTTAAAATTACTATCAGTAATTAATTATTTAGTGGTTTCACAATTTATTTCCATTCCTGAGATGCAACTTTTGCTTAATACAAATGGAAGTGCTATGAACTTGAGCAGAAAACCAGCCATCTAGTGTTCTCCTAGGACCCAGAGCTCTGTTGTTAAATGAAAAAGGCCATCAGATCTTGGATGGCAGGCAGAGAGGAGTGGGGAGCCTCCCCAGAGCAAAGTTACAAAGAGAGCTTGGAGTATCAACTGTGGGCACAAGACGGTGGAAGGACCGTAAGAGTCTGTGCTTTCACAGGCCACTTGGGATTTGAGTAGTTTTGCCCTAACCTGCCTCCTCTGCTTTAGTAGAAGCAAGCTATTAACAAGCATGGTAAGGAGGCCCTCATTTCCATGATAGCTGGTGACTTAGTTCCTCTTTCAAACCTTGACTGCATCACTGATGGACATTTTTCTATTTATTTTTTGTTATTTCTAGAGATTCTGTGCAGTAAAGCCTTTTCTGCCTCCTCCTCCCCTTTTTATTTACGTTCGTGAGTGTGAGCATAGCCAAGCAGTGAGCTCAGTACCATGGAAGCATTTTATATTTCAAGCAGAGATAAAAATCTCATTCCTTCTATAAACAAAACAGATCAACAGATGATGCCCAGGAGAACCATTTCTCTATAGCCATTTTCCTCCAGCTGCTTTCTATTCTGTGCAGCTTGCAATGCACCACATGAAATATGTGTGTGCCTTTCTGTGTGTGCAAAACACAGGTTTCCTCTAGACAGTGGCAGCTCCATCATAAAAAAAAAAAACCCCACCCAAAAAGAATCCATGACACTTTTTTTCTTTTACAGTGCTGTAATAATCAGATTACTAATAGAGTTTGTTTGGTTGTTTAAATGCAAGAAGATATGCTGGAGGAGTATTGCAGTCACAGCCACTGTGTCTGAACTCTGAGTGGGTTTGGACCGTTGTCACGGGAGAATGTGGGACAGAAATAATCTGAGTGACTTTGAGTGCATCATAAACATGGTGGGGCATGAGTGTACAGCCAAAACTTTTTTGGAATTTGCTGCCCTGCATGTGCTGACCTGTGTCCCCGTGTCGGTGAGGAGTTCCTCTCTGGTGCTGCAGCGGCTTTGTGGCTGAGCACGCGTCTGTTGCGGGGAAAAAGCCTGATGGAAAGCAATGAGAAACAGCCTCTCCAGCCTGTTTGAAGCCCTTGGCATGTCTTGTTGTCCTTCTTCTGTTTGTCTGTGGTGAACAATTGAGAGGGCCAGGTGAACAGCCAAAAGCTGCAGGGGGACAGGGGGTGAGACTCGGCAGCACTACGGAAGGAGATCATGCATGGACAAGAGCAGGGGGTGCTGGATGAGGAGCTGGTAGAGAAAAAGTGCACAGCGAGGTCTCACATGCTTGAGCACAGTTGCAGATCAGCCCTTGGCAGAGGTACAGCTGCAGGTGTCTCTTATCTCAGTGGCATCTTTCTGCTGATCTCCCCCTCTTGAGATGTCCTTCTGTACAGGAGAAGGCTGGCTAAGCCAGATGTTCCTAAACTGGGGCCTGGGGGAGTCGTATTTATCCTTATAGGGGCAGGGAAAGGTGATAAAAGTTTGAGCTTTGCTAGGTTAATGAGCTGTCTTTTTACTATAAGTAGTCAGTAGTTTCTGAGATGTGGAGGAACTTGGAGTTGTCAGGGGGGCAGGAGGGCAGTAAAATTCAGCAACATTTCTTCTGGTTGTCATGATAAAGTGTGGTTTAGAACTGAAGGAAAATACTGTGGTTTCTCATCCAAAAAGCTCATGAGAGCTTTTATGTAAATACCCTGTATGTATCCATTCATATTTATATATATCAACAAGTAGCAAGTAACTTGGAGCAAGCAGCTTCTAAAAAAGCAGCAGAACGTAACTGATCTGATTCTTGGATAGATCGTACTCAGTGCCCAAAGCAACCCCCTTATCCCATCTCCAGCCGAATGACTTCTGACAGCTAAGGAAATAACTTTAGGTAAAAGCAAGAGAACTTTTATAAGAGGGATGTTAGCTAGTGACCCTGAATGTATTTTATGACACCACCTTGGTTTTACCGTGTGTATTTTCATTGTGTGGTTGATACGTTCTTCTGCATTTTTGAAATAATGAAGTTTCTACCCACAACTCCAGTATGTGTCATTGCAGCACTTGGGCTGCAGGTTTGCAGTCATCAGCACTGGATCATTCTCTAAGGCAGATCTGATCTCGACTGGAGTGAGCACATGAGACAATTTGGGTTTAATTAACTGGAGTGCAAGACAAGTAATGCATACTATTTCTGCTGTGCAACTGGGAGAAGATAGGCTGTACCTGATCTGGTTCCAAGTTCACTTTTCCGTATTAACAAATTTGAGTTAACAGAACTTGTTTCTACCAGATCAATGCTTTGGGTGGTGTGGCTGGAATGGTTTTCATCAGAGTCAGAGTCTTCTTGCCCTAAACCTGGATTTGCTGTATCGTTAAAACAGGGTCTGAAATTCCCTTGAAAACTCAGTTCCATTTACTTTGTGCAATTGCTCTGGTAAAGTTAGGGAGGAGCAGCAACAAAAGGTCAGTAGAAATGTCACTGACTGACAAGTGCACATGAATCAATTTTTTTAAAACTTGTATTTGTGAATGTGTTTCTCAAGGTGATTTGCTTATGTCTGAGCATTTAGGCTTGTAGCATCTATGGAACTTGAACTCAGAGCTTTAAGGAAATGAAAAGTAAACATTGTAAACATAGCACATGGCTGACTTCCCCCCCCCAAAGAAGCAAAATATTTTAGGTGCTCAGTTCTTTTGAAAACTTGCCTTTAAATGGGGGAGCTTAACAGTCAGAAATCTCATCCCAGTTGTTGGTGGCAATGGCTGGATGTTTTTCGAGGTGACACTATTTTGTGTCAAGTTATAGAGCTGACTGTAAAACTTAAAAATGTTTTGGTAAAGATTACTCAGACAGCTTGTCTCATTCGTTATCCAGGAAATTTTGAACTCTTCAATAACTGCTCTAAGCTGATTTACTAGTGCAGGCCCTTTAAATTAATAGACTGAATTTGGCTTGCATTGCTTAGACGAGAGATAAAACAGTGTTGTTTTTATTTTCTTACCTGAGAACAGTTAGAAATAATTCTCTCACCCTTCAACTTTCACATGGACCTTTTTCTGATTGAAAAATGCTGTTAAACATAATATGGATGCAGTAAATGACCAACCCACACAGAAACCCAAGCTGCACCATAAATCCTTTTCTGAAGTTGCTCACACTGGTTATGTAAATAAAATAAAATTGGTGCTGTTTGCAGAATTGTGGTGGTGTAGGGGAAATTGCTCTTGCGTGGTAGAAATTGTGTGAACCTTTATGTGCCCATCTATCTCTCCACCCACCCACCCCACTCTTGTTTTGGTTAGCTCTGTCGCTGGCATACGTTCCACAGAACCACTACCTGGGGCAGAAGATGTCCTGTCTCAAGGTTTCAAAGAGGATCATTGGAGTGGCTGCTTTGCTTTTTCCTTTGCTTGGCAAAGACCTTTTGACTGAAAAATATATTGCTCAGCTCAGGAGGAATTACTGTATGTGGTCAGATACTAATGACTTTCAGTTGAATGTGGTAGGTTTTGATTCCCATTCCAAATAGTTTGTAAAGATGTAGTGCACTAAATGACACTTCAGCTCTGATAACTGTCGATCCCTGAGGATGCAGCTGATCTATCTATGGGGTTTTTTTTATTTGTAAATTGCATTGCATTTCTAAATAGCTGGTGGCCAAAATCACTATCAATGTGTTAATTTAAAGATCAGCCAGCATTTTCAAAGACTGGACACTTTCAAGAGCTGTCTCTGAGCAAGTTGGAGGCTTTGCCTTGTAGGCTGTGAGCAAATTGTTACAAAACACAAGAGAGTTGGTAGGAGTTTGTGGAATCATAATTAATTGACAATTTTTTTAAAAAAACCCACATTTTCTAATTTAAAATAAGCCGTTAAAATAATTTAGAACAGTGGCATGATAGTCCCTTGACATACATGGGTAGCTTTGGGTTAAACATATAAATAATGCTGAAAGGACTATATTTAGTTCCAGATTGATCCAAGGACAACTGGAAAACTGAAGGTCAAATAACAAAATGAAGAAAAGAAAATTATAGCCCTCCTTGTTCTGTTCTGCAGCATGCTGCTTGGCAGCCGTGAAGGTTCAATAACTGGGGTATTTGTCACATACAACTATTTATGATTTGTAATTTAAGTAAAGCAAATAAGCATGAAGAGTGTATACTTATTGACAAAAACACATCACTGAGTCCTGTCACACTGAATCTAGACAGCAGCTCCTGAGTATTGCAGAATTTCTGGGGCCTGGATATTAAAGGATCTGTGAAAGACCAATTAATCAATGATGGCTTTCCCCACGCTCTGTCTTGACCCTTGGGCTCTGGCAGTTTCTGCCTGGAACTGAGCTAAAGTGTAACCAGGTGCTCAATGGTGGGCTAAGACCATGGCTTGATTTTATTTTATTTATTTTTTTTACAAGCTATTAAAACTGTTGAATGAAATGAACTTCAGGTCACTACTGACTTGGGAGAACTAGGAGTCTGTGCTTGAGCAGAAGTTTGTTTGAACAGCCCAAGTGCAGAGCTCAATGCCTCCGTTTGCAGAGATAAGTTGATGAGCTTTAGCCCATCAAAGTCAACCCTCTGGTGACGGTGGGTTTTGCCTCCCGACGGAGGGACCTAGTGCCTGTGTGGCCAATCCAGGCAGGATCTGAGGTAGGTGCTAGGCTGTATTCTCTTCACCTAGGAAAAGCATTTCAGTTAAGTGGCTGCAGGTAAGACAGGCACTATTAGAGCCACAGGACCAGATGGATCTCAGTGGGTCATGCCTATTTGTTCAGCTGAGGCTATGCACAAGGACGGCAAAACTCTGAATGCTCAGGCTGACGATAAATTGGTGGAGATTGTTGGTGATGTGATTTATGCGATTATGTTTATGTGGTGTTTCACTAGAACTAATCTTGCCAAGCCTGATCATGCCTGCCTGTCCTCTTGTGCAGCTCTCCAGCATGCCCAAGGCACTTGCCTGCTGGCCAACTAGGCTATAGATCCTGGGGCCAGATCCCTTCCTTGGGTGTCTGCTGGCCACGTTTCTCCAGCCAGTTGACACATTCAGATTGCCATGCTTTTATTAGGGGATTTTCGTAGTACCTGGTTTAATTAATTATTTCAGAGGCTTTATTCCCTTTAAACTAGTTTCACGCTAGCCTTCCTCTCCTGAACTGCTTATGAAATCTTATTCAGTTGAAACTGCAGGGAAGTATCTCACAGAATAGTGGAGTCTTCAAGTTGTGTAAAATACTTCTTATGAAATATGTGCATTTTATGGACAATATATATTCAGACAAAATGTTTGGTACCAGTTGGGTGAAGATCAAATGCATCCTTCGTGGTCCTCAAAAATGAATGGGAATACATGGGGTCCAGCTTGGCTAGCAACTTGTCCCAAGATGGATTCATTCAACTCTGAAACTGCAACAGTTAGAGAAATTGGCTGCTGCTTCTTAGATGGAAACCATGTATTGCATAATTTGTGTTTTTGCAATTTCACTTTAAATCTAGGATTTGCATGTCAGAGATAATAGGAAACAATAATTTCGTTCCAATTATTAGCTGGCTGTTGTGTACAGTTACTATGAGAAAATCTTTCTCTCTTAAAAATTTTTTGTGCATGCAGTGTCTAAAAATAAACCAAATTAGAGGCCCAGTAATTAGGACCATCCTTTCAGCAATGAGTTAATCTCTTTGGAGAAGCAAAGAACAAATTTGGATTTATTTCTTCAGCCCCAGAATTTGTTATATGTTTAATCTTGACTCTGTTTCAGAATAAGGCATAAACTCATTTATGGTTTAGAAGGTTGGTTGAAGCTTTATCCTGGTAAAGGCCCATGTAAACTGAAACTTGAAATTTGGCCTTCAAAGTTGTGTAAAGCACTAATTCTGGCAAATGTGTCTCTTAACGGACACGTTTTTAACAAATGGTTATTCAATCACTTTTTTCTTTCAATATTACAAGGAGTACTTACATGAATGGCGTATCTTTTTATTTGTTTAGTTGTGCTGTTCATTTACAGCTTCATTTCCTTTGCCTCAGACTTCTACAGATTATTTACAGACTGATTTTGAGTTAATAAGCTTAGATACGCAAACATCAGACTTTTTTTAACCACCAGATATTAGTGATTTGGGTGAGGAATCCCTGGGCAGAACAGGGTGTTCAGCAGTACCATTGGTGAATGTGGGTACAGCTCTGGCTTAGCTGTATATGAAGTATATGCTGAGTATATGAAGTTTGACACTTGCATGTGCATGCACAAGAGGAGGAAGAAGAGATAAATTCCTGAAACCTCAATTTCCCTTACTGTTGACTACTAAAAAGGAATTAAAAAGGAACTCCCAGCCCTCACTATTTATGGTATGTCAGCACAGCATATTTTGGAGTTGTTTTTGAAGGGCCGTTAACCTCACTATCTAAAATCAAGCAAGCAACCAGCATTCTTCTAACTGCCAAATGCAAGTTAAATGGATGCTTTTAAATTAGTTTTCATCTATGAAGAACATTTTGTTGTTCATGTTTAGTCTGTAAGGGTGCTCAAATACCTCAGTTAAAGTCGGAGCCAGCCACATAAGGAGAAATAATCTTTACACAATGTGCTATCTAACTACGCATGCCTGTGTGATGAGAGGAATATACCTTTCGTAACAAAACCAAGTAAGAAATATCTTAGGATCATAGAAGGCTTGATTATGATCTTTATTACCTTACTGTAAAGCAAGAACAGCACTGCTGAACTCCATGGAGCTGCTCTAAATGGAAGTGTGAGCTCTGAAATACAGAGCAGAACAAATTCACTTTATATACTTTGGGGAAGACAAGTCTCTGTGGCAGTCCCGGCAAGATTACTAGCACTCAATCAATTTGGGGGCTTGTATATCCCAGCATTGTAGGTAGGCTTGGGAAGCTTATTTTGCAGTAGAAATGTCACTGCCCTTTCACAGAATGCTCCGGTAACAGCCAAACCTCCTAAATAATTGTCATCCTTGTTCAGTGTGTGAATGCTGGAAACAGAAGTGTTGGGAGAATCTTTTGCAGTTCTGTCAGAAAACGTGTCTCTTGGAGAACAGGAGAATTTCCACTGGCGCAAGTCCTTACTTTTTGAGACCTGTCTCTTTGCTGAGACAACCAACCATCTGGCCATCTTTGAGGGGTGGTGGTTTGCGATGCATTGCTGCTGGGGGTGGGTGTTATCTTTCCAGGTGGCTAGGAAAACCTCTTACGCTTGCATGCCATGGGCAGAATGCACAACTGCAGGACTTTTAGTACTTATATTAATTATTCAAATTCCAAAATAGTGTGCATTTTTTTTTGGGGGGGGGGCACTGGGGGGGGAACCCTAACCCTGATGACTTTAACTTTTGCTATTTAAGCCATAAACAAGTCTTTGCTTGCTTGTAGGTTTCAGGACTTTGAGATTGCTTTGATTCTACCTAGCAACCACAAGCCTAGAAATAAGTTTTAGTTGGAGCCCTTTATCCATGCCCAAACTCCACTTCCTTATGCAAGCATGCAGCTTTAATACTGATGCTTTCAGAAAAATCCAAATGATGAGGAATTCATGATAAAGCTGTGAGATTTTGTTGCCAGCTTTATTCTTGCAGAACAGAACTAATAAAACTTTAAGGAAGAAGCCTTAGCCAAGTTTTTTAAAAGTAGGCTATTTTTATTGTGAAAAACAAAATTTAAAAAAACCCCAACAAACCCAAAGCCTGGAGATTGAAACTCAAGTTAATTTAATTCATATGGCCAGTGTAGGCTTTTTGGTGAGCCGGAACCAGACAAACAGGTGTCAGGTGCACAGAAAACAAAGTAGTATCAGTATGTTGGCTATGAACTGAGCCCTGCTTCCTCCTCCTTGCATGCATGATATTATGATGAAAGTTGGCAAAAGGAAATATCATTGCACGTGATTAGATGTTGACAGCCAAGGATCCTGGCTTTCTGTTTACAAAAAAAGTTTGGAAGTAAAGCTTCTTATTTGTCTTTACACAGTCCTGGAAAATATGAGCTGAAAAAAATGTAAGAAAGGCTATAAGGGCATTCTGATTTAAAAAAAAAAAATTAAAAAATTAAGATCTCCAAAATGTTCTAATGACAAAAATACTTTGATGCAAATTGCAAAGGAAAATCACTGCTCCTCCCCTGGGTGTGTGCTGTATTCAAGAGCAACTGAGAAATGTATGCTAATGGAAAAGGGGGCTCACGTTTTCCCCTTTTGATATAATTATTTAGCCAACACTGAGAAAATATCTGCATACTCTAAAACTTCAGTCACTTCTGAAATATTGATCTGGGAAGGTCACTAAATTCCAGAGCTAGTGAGGTCAGGGTAATGAGATCAAGTGACAGGCCCAGTGGTACCCACTGATTTAGTTGTTTAGACACTGTAACCAAACCATGACCTTCTTGTTCTGCAGCCTCTTTGATCTAACTATGTGAAAACACAGCTGCTTACTGGATATCTCATGTTAATACGCATGTAGGCATTAGGGTAACTTTTTGTGACATTTACTTCAATTATTCTGGGGTCGGATTATAAAAATGAGTATCACCCACCTGTCCAGCCTTGTCTGTTACTCAGAGCCCTGTTTTGCTCTCTGTTGGTATAACTAGGGAGGAGAAGGGTCTGTGGAATACTCCCCCATCTGACTAGGGGGTGATGGGGGAAGGTGGAAAAAAATCCTCCTGAATGAGGCAGGGAACAAGATCTCCACAGTCTTCTAGAAAGATGGTGGTGGTGTGGAGAGGGGTAATTACTGCTATTTTCAATCCTGGCAGCTTTGCCTACAGACTAGCCCTGGGTTAAAGTTTCTTCTAACAGATGGTTGGCTTCAGGTCACTGTGACTTGTGCAACGGGTGCTGGCAGAGGACTCTCTGGCTCACAGGCTTTGTGTGAAGAGGCTCATTGATGCCCCATTCCCACATTCAGTGCTGATTCCACAGTGTCTGCTTTCCCCTGCACTTCTCTGTACGATGCAGCCCATGGTACTGGTGTTCGACAGGCTGGAAGAAACCTTCAGCATGGGACCTGGGTCTGGCCTGGGCTCTGCTTCTGTGTAAAACTGCCCGTGGCATGGGTCTGTTCAGGGATCAACCTCTGTTTTAGTCTTCTTTGTCGATCTTTATATTTCTCTTGCTTTTCGATACCTGTTTGGTTTTTGACATGTCTGCAGCACAAAGGTTCTCTGTGGAGATACTCTGCTATCAACTGACCACTGCCTGTGCCAGAGTCCCCATGGTATTTCCTTCCCCAGGCAGGAAAACAGGTATGGAGCAGAAATTAAGCTTGCTAAAAGCTGTACCGTGCTCCCATGGAAATATCTACCCAGCTCCATATGAGATCATACACTGGAGCCCAGCTGCTTCCTGCCCCAAGTTTAAACACCGTGAGCACAATAGTAAAGTTTCGTGATGTATGGATGTGACCTGGAATCACTTAGAGCAGAAGAGCGGGATGGAGAATTTATGTCTAGCCCAGGGCAGAGCACGTGGGCTCCTGGCTGTTGTGTGCTGTTGCCTTTCCACTTGCACACAAGCTTATCAAAATGTTTTTGCAGGCTTGCTCCAACTTTCCTGCATGGCTTTTAACTCTTTATTTGAGGACCTTTGTGAACTAAGCAGTAGCAGCCAGTGCTCAAAGAGGGTGAATGAGAGAGCTCAGCCAGAGCCAGGCTAAAGAGCCAGGCTGCTGCAGAGCTCGGCAGGAGCTGGGAGCCTGCAGCGCTGTCTCTGCAGGCAGGCTGACTGGTCTCCTTTCCTCACAGGCATAAGAGTAGATGGATTTAAAAATAAATAGGAAGGCAGCCTGGAGTGCAACTGTGTGTGTGTCCCTCTGAGCATGATTCAAAAGTATGCACTGGGGAAGTTTAGAGATCATTAGACATATGGACTGGCGTCGGAAATACAAAGCGCATCCAGAGAAGCACCACAACTCCCTACAAAGTCAAGCAAAAATAGTCCCATAATGTCTCTCCACACATGTACACACACACACACACGGTATGAAGACTGGTGTGGAGTGTGGAAACTCGGCCTCGTGCTGTTTGATGCTGAACAAAAGATAAAAAGATGGTTTCTGGCCTATTCTGGCCTAATAATCTTGAAGACATTGGCGTCCAGTTTAGTTCATAGTCTCTTTCATGTGTGCAGTAAGCAAGAAGGTTCAGATCTTTAAAGTACGTTTTGTGTTTAGTAGGGAGATGGTTGTCTTTTGAGGAAGACAGACAATACTTCAAACTGTCATCCACATAGAGGTAAAGAATTGAAGCACCTTCTTTATATGATTTTTCTGTTTGTTTTAAAAAACACTGTCTCTCCCACTTTGTAACATTTGCACAGTGCAAACGTAAAAGGCGAGCAGGAGAACAGTCACTCCAGGCACTAGCAGATTTTTGCAGTGTACACAAAGGTCTGGAAGAAGCAGTTTTGGGAATGTCTTCCCTTCTGTCACGAAATGTCCCTTAGCTGGAGAAAAATAAATTCCTTTAAGGTGAGGTCTTTTTCTTTTTGCATGAGAGTGTAGATGTTTTATGGTAAAATTAAGTAATTGAAATGCTCTTGTCTTTTTCTTCTTGTGTTTGTGTTTGTTCCTTGCTGTTGTTACCAATCAAGAACCAACCGAAATTGATAAACACAGTACAACACCAATGCAAAACTGCCAAATGTGGTCCAAATCATAGCAAAGCAACAAGTTTGTATATATATATATGTATTTATTATTATTTTATTTTCTTTTTAAATTGTGGATATCTGAGGAATCAGCTGAGCATTTGTGAGGTACCTGTCTGAGCTTTATCAGGTTGATTTCTAATGCGGATTTATATCAGAATTTGTACAATGAATGAGTGTGGAAGGAATTATTTCTGCTGCTTAGCATTATCTGTATGAAATACTCACCTAGAACAGAAGACCTAGTTGAACATTTCAAAGAAAAATAGCTTTCAAAGCCTGCGCTTTGTTCTAGGTTAGAAGTATTATGCAGAGGCTTAAATAGCTAGCTGTATTCTGCCCTTTCATATAATGCAATAGGGAATGATAATTTACTTTTGTGTTTAATATCGTGCAGCTGTGAGTTGTCTGTAAAGACTGGAAGCACACTTACACCCATACAAGAGGCATGCTCCAATTCCACTGTCTGTTGAAGAGATGGAAGAAGTATTGCTAGAAAACTCCACAGAGTGCTAGAAAACTGCGTCAGGAGCATGTTGCTGCAGGGATCAAGTAACTAAACCTGCAAAAAGCTGTTGTTTGTTCTTCTGATACGATGCATGTAGATAATAGAATACTTCTCAAAGAAAATTCTGAAATGGCCAAATTTGAAGGCGATGGGAAAGTCACCTTGCACAGCAATGAGCAGTCCATGTTTACTTGCTTAGGTACTTGTATGCAAATTGAAAACATACACACATGTATAGTAGAGAAAGAAAATGGCCAGAACATTTTCACATATGGCTCTCGAGGTGTTAAATCAGCCAGCACCTTGAATTGCTGCAACGCAGGAAATTGGGACTGGGTCCTGATGCAGTTCAAGGTGAGGCTGGTCTGCTCAGGAGACCTTTCACTGGAGTCAATGGGAGCTTTCATGGAGCGAGGTACCTGTCTGTAACACACAGCATCATGGCCCAGTGCAAGTCAAGGAAATGGATTTCAAAGATGGTGTAATCAAGGGAAAATTGGGAGGATGAAGGAAGAAGGTCGGTCAATAGTGAGGTGCATGAGCAAGTCACTGGGAATAATGCTGTTTCAGTAGAGGGTGTTAGATAACTGTGAGGAATACTCACAGTATTTTCTGCTTTACTAAAGATGGAAACACTTTGTTAAATTTAAACCTTTCTATAACTTTTAGCTATCCAGTTCTTATAGCAAGCCCATGAAGCAGGTATGTGATATTGAAATGGATTAGATGGGTTGTGATGGAGACTGTGGGATTAGAGGTCACCCCAGCAGGCTCTCGGTACAGTTTCTCTTTTCTTGGGATCCTGGTGTTAAGACAAAGTGCAAAACACATGGTGGAGGGTGGGGGGGGGGTCAGGAGGCAGAGGGTGCTGCCATGAGAGGTCACATTTCTATAAGGTTTTCTCTTCCTCAGTTTGCAAACTCTGCTGGAGAGAAGAGCTCATGTACAGAGATGTGAGACTGTGCCAGAGCAGAGTTGTGTTCTTGCATAGCTCAATATTATTCTGTATCTGGGAAGAAAGCCTGAATTATTCAGTCACTTGTATAACTGCGTGTAAGAGTGTTTATAATCAAGGACTTGGGTTCTGTCCATATTTATGAATGACCAGGGCTGAGTCCAGGCATAATTCCAGCACTGATACTGTGTGTGAGTTGCACAACTATTGTGGATACATGACATTGCTGTCCCACGCTAGGCCATGGGGTGGATGGGACATCTGGCAGAGTTTGTGCTCCCTGCTTTGAACAGCTCATGCACAGTGGGGATTGCTACTGCGCAAGCACGCCAGCCTGGCACGCTTAGGAGTCCTTCTACTGATTTAGCCACCGTCTCTGTCTAAATCAGAGATCCTGCTCCTTCAGATCATTTAATTAGTTACAAGCCACCCCTTGAATTTACTAGGAGCCTATCTGCAGCGAAAATAATAAAACCCCTCACCCCAGCTATTAACCTCCTTAAGTACTAATTGTTAACAGCATGTGGATACAGGGTCTTTACTGTACCTGATGAAATGTTGGGCAAAGTGTTACAATTAGTTCCACAGCTGCTTTGGTCATTGATGTTAAACACTCGTACTTCTCTAGAGGCCACTTTAAATGGGAACCTGATCCGGGTTATGACCAACCCCTTTTGCTTTCCCCTTCAGCTGAAGGAATGGAGGACTTGATGTTACCTGGGGGAGAAAAGTAGCAAAACTGCTGTGTCTCTGTTTCACTTACACCTCAAGGCTCTGCTCTGTAACATGCTCTTCCTGCACCACTGCTGGGCTCCACCACATAGGGGATCAGTATATTGCTTGATTCTCTGGTTACCAGTTTGCAGCAATACAACGAGCAGACCACCTGTGACTGGATTTTCCTCCTCTTCAAGGTCCCCTGTGTCAGGTGGCTGGGTGAGAGCTCCTGCTGACAGGACTAGCTCTTGGTCTTCAGCACCTCCTGGAAGTAATCAGGATCCTCTGAGCCCCCCTGGGTCTGATCATGCAAGGCATGAAGCAGAAAGACCTTCCTGCTCTGCAGAACCTATGGTCTAAAGCAGAGGACTGCTGGTACTGCTGTGTTCATTATCAGCTAATAGTTGTTGGCCAGTGTCCTGGATGAAGGCTTTGCCTGCTGTACTGACATCCATCCAATTTGGGTAAATGCTGGATTAAGCAAGAGAGAGGCAGTGAGAAAATGTCACACTGATCTCCAGAAACAACCTATGATGTATGACTTCTTTGCCTCATCCTAAATGAATTAACACTGCTGTAGAAAATGGGGAAAAAAAGAAACAAACCCAAGCCTCTCTATGCTTTCTACTTGTACGTAATAAGAGAGGAAATTTTCCTTCCTGACCACACGTTGGCAGGTCAGTAGATCCCTTCTGAAATGGCTCAGAATTAAGGACATCATAGAATAATGTTCCTGTGGTACTCTAATAAGATACTCTAATTTCATTTTCTTAGCCAAAGTAATATCTTTTTTCAAGAAATGCAATTCCAAGTTAGTGGGAAGTTGCCTTATTTATTTCTAGCAACTGTTAGCAACTACTGACAACATAAGAGGAGTTTGTTTTGAGGGAGAATCATCATTCCCAGTTGTAGTGTGTTGTGGGTCATTTGGTCATAGAAATATTGTGTTGTTTCTCTTCTGGAAATACAACAGAGTTCCCTCTGTTACTTTTAGAAATGTGCATGTACAAAGCACACAGCAATGGAGCTCTGAAGGAGCTCATCTTTCAAAATAGGTGCTTACCCAACTCCTTTTCAAGTATATTTTTGTCCAAAGCCAGGATGCAGCGTGTGGGTCATGCACTCTGCTTGAGGAGTTTTAATTCTTCACAGGTCTCTGATGGCTGGACCAGGGCAGCAGGGCGTCGTCCCTGTCTGGCAGCAGGACCACAGTCCAGTCCTAAATGGTTAACTTCCTTGTGGTGGTCTGTCACCAGTTATCAGGTATGCCACTTCTCTTTGAAGACTAACTGTCTTTGGGAGGAAGATGGTGGCTGCTTGTTTTTAGAAAGCAAAAAATGCAATTACCTTTACCAAAGGAAGAGAGCAGCTCTAATAGGATTTTTTTATCAGACAATTTTTTTTTTCTTTTTAGACTATTTGGGTAATTCAGTGATTATTACTGCACTGCTCTTTTTCCTTAGGGGATGCTAGAGTGTTCCAAAAGCGTTTGTTAGTTTACTTAGACATTAAAGGGGTCCTTATGAATTTAGATTATGCTAAAGTACTTCAAAGTGTCCCTAGAGGTCCAAGCTGCTTTGAACTTAACCTTTTCTGCCCAGTCTTGTCATACGTGTGAGCCTAAAGATTGCAAGCAAGAAGTTGGTGATTCTCAGTGTTTTTAATACTTTGACCTATGTTAAAACAGGAAAAAATAAACAAACCAGATTCCCTCTGATCTAGCCAGGAAGAAAGAGAGGATGGTTTCAGTGGGCCTCTTCGTAACCCTCTTCTTAACCTGCTAGCTCTCCTGACCCATTAAATAGGACAAGCAGGAAAAAAACAAACAAACCCCAACTTTAAATACCCATTGCCTTACTTCTAACTGCTTTCCTTTAAAATGTGTTTGGTCCTTAGGGCACCTTGAGATCTTAATGTTTTTTTAATGTAAAATTTGAATAATGAAGCATGTGAGACACTTGCAATTGGAAAAATGTGAACTTTAATAAAGCTGGTCACGCTGCTTGTGAGCTGTGTATATCACACAAGAATGTGTGGCTAGGTCCTCTGCTGGGGCTGTTCAAAATAACTGCAGTGACTCCAGCGGCGCTGTGCTGATTTACGTGAGGTGAGAATCTGGCTTGCATCCCGTATTATCTTGCAATGTGACTGTGCAGCTGTAACGCAATCTTATTCAGCTCGTTGGGTTCGGGGCAAAATAAGTGCCCATGGTTATTTTTAGAGAAGCACATCATCAGAGGGGTTCCTATGATTCTCTCTCTCTCTCTCTCGTATATTTATTTTTTATTGCTGTTGACCTACCTGAACTCTTTTGGTGTTTGGAGACTTTAAAAAGAATAATTCAATATTTTTCTCCACTGGGGTAGCTGGATGGTTTGTTTTTTCCCCTTTCTGTTGCTTCATGGTGTTGGAGGCTATACATGCAAGGCACTATTTTGCACATGATGCAACGCAGCTCTTGTTTTTCTTGAAAGGTGGGTCTGACTGCACCTCTTTTCAGTTTTCAAGTGTCCCTACACAACTTGCATTCTCCTTCACTCTTTAAAATAGAAATTGGACTGCTTGAGGGTTTTGAGGGTCATGTACTTCTCATTTTCCCATCTGAAATCTGAGCACTCAGACCTTACCGTCATCTTGGCTACAGATAATCATGGTGGTTGTTTTTCCTTTTTTGACCCTTTGCTTCAGTCCCTGGGCTACAAAGTGAGCACAAGGGCTATTGGTGTCCATGGGATTGCTATCTATTACTGACCAAAAAGCCTCCTGGACTTGTGCATCCTGTTTTTATGCCAATATCTCCTCTAATAGTGTTAGGGAGGAGGAAATTTGGAGTGTCAGTTATTTTTGTAAGCAGAAAGTGCTGCCTGTTTCCCCGCGAGGGATGAATAGCTCTTTAAGAACATTTGGAAGCATGAAGCAACAAGGTACTACTAGGTGTTATCACCAGCATTCTTCTTTAAACTATTTTTATTTGCACGAACTTTATCTCCAGCATTTCTTCAGTCTGAGAAGATCAAGCAGACGCCACATGTACAGTGTAGCCCAGACAGCCAGATGACACTACTGTTTTGACTCGAAAATCAGACTTCTGCTAAGCATCAAGGGGAAACCTTTATCTCTGCACGTAGTGCTGAGG
>NW_010319774.1:51504-65816 GCF_000700745.2 Antrostomus carolinensis
CTGATCTAGGTTGTCCGTTGCAGTCTTTAACTGCGAGCCTACTAGCTACAAGGCTCTTTTCTCCACAGTAGGTCTGGGACACCCCATGAAACAGATCCACCAGCCCTGTACAGGTTCTTCTCCCTCGTCTCTTTCTCCTCTGAAATTCAACTGCTGCAAAGAAAGTGCAGAAGCTTCTGCTTGGTGCTCGTATAAAGGTGAATGAAAAGTCTTTGTATTCTCTTTCTATCCCACCTCTTAATATGAAGTGTAATCGCCACCTTGGTCCTGCTGGAATGAAGATTGCCAGTGCCTCAAAGGAAGTGACTGGCTTGCTCCCAAGAAATATGTAAACCATAAAGGTGGTTCTTGAAATGAAGAGCTTTGAAATAAGAATTAGTCAGTAGATTGTAATGCATTGAGTCACTTGGACTGTCATGGGTTCTGGGTTGCAGCTTGCTGTTAAGGGGAAAGTCTTGTCCCTTACAAAAATCCTTAAAAAAAAAAATCTTTTAAAAGTATGAGGTCATCTTGTTCTGTGGAAAGTTTAGTGCATTTGTCTTCCCTGCGCAAGGTAAGCATAAATCAGACTGTGTTATGATAGAAGTGCTTGCTGAAACAAATTCCCAATAAAAGAATAAACATGGAAGCAATCCATCTCTACCCTCCACATTCCTCAGTGAAGCCTTCCTAGAAGCACAAGTTGGAAGGGAACTGGTGGGGTGGACAGAGGATACTGCTTGCTAGGAAGTGCTAGCAAATGAGGAGAGGTGTGTTAAAGTTAATTCAGTTTCCCAAAAAAGTGAATCACGTTCCCACTGTACTTTTATTTTGCCAGCCAAGCTAATCCAACCCCTGCAAGCCTTTGCTTTCAAAAGCTGAGGCACCAATGCAGCATGAAAAGCACCTTCCCTTAGTTCAGTTGTGCATCATCTAGACTTGCTGGTTGCAGTACTGTCCTGAATTTAGCTGTTGAAGCTGGCAACCCTGTATATTTATAAATATCCTTATTAACCTCATTCCCTGCCTACTCTTTCTCCCCTTCCAAGAGAACCCTGCTGTCAGAAACAAACCACCTTGTAACAGGTCCAAATTCGAGTACACTATTTTATCTAGGTTAAATTTTTCATAGGCTTGGCCTGGGTTTGATTCTGGCTTGCAGTCTGTCTTGTCCAACCAGAAGATTACATTTAAATAACACTTGATAAATGGATACTTATGACAAATGTCAAGAGCTTAAGAGGAATATCCATGAAAGAGGCATAGAAGAGGCTTGACCAGTTTCATCCACAGTTCCAAGTTATCAATCCTAAAAACTAAATTGACTACTGATCAGTGTTTAGATTTGAAAGTATGGTCACTAAGAAAGAAGAGAGAAGTGGCTGTCCTTGATGGAAGAGGAGTCACTCTAACACAACTTTAGCATGGAGTTGTACTTCTTATACTGGTTTCTGCAGCATCTTTTGCTTTAAGTCTTCAACTGTTCAATAAAGAAACCTGGAATTCTTGCAAGAGTGTTGTTCTTCCCCTCTAAAGGTGGGAGAGTTTGAACACAGAGCAATTATTTGCCACTGGTGCACAAGTCCATGCCAGAACTGACTGGACCTAAAATTTCAGACTTTCTTGGCAGTGTGATAGCTCTTATGCATTATATGGTGCTTGTGTGAAAAGTGAGTACCATGACGCTATCTCTCCTCCTCAGTGTAGCTGCAGTTTCCTGCATGTTGACAACATAACAAAGCATCTACAACAAACTCCAGGAACCTTATTTCAATTATTCTGCAAACGGTGATTACAGAACAAGGGGGTGTAGCTTGTTTTGCCATGAGGGCTCCCGTGCTGAA
Organism: Antrostomus carolinensis; assembly: GCF_000700745.2. Classification (NCBI taxonomy): domain Eukaryota; kingdom Metazoa; phylum Chordata; class Aves; order Caprimulgiformes; family Caprimulgidae; genus Antrostomus; species Antrostomus carolinensis. Next base: position 53,328 of record NW_010319774.1, read on the forward strand.
TGATTAGCACAGTTATTTGCCCTTGCAGACCAAGGCACATACCCAGAAGAGGTGGTTTGGAACCATGAAAGGAAGAGGGGGAGGCTGTGACCTGAGGTTTGCTGGTACCCTTTGTGTTTCCTCACCCATGTGAGTGAACAGAGGAGCCACCACATACACTCCCAGGTGTTCTTTGCACCATGCCCATGTGCTCACTGGCTCTTGCAGCTCTGGCAGTGCCAGTCCCTCAGTACTGTGGTGTGAATGCCAGCTTGGCAAGAATCCTGCTTCAGCTGTCCCTTTGCAGGATCTGGTGGTACACGTCCAGCCACCAGCCATACCCCCCAAAAAAAGTACTGAGAGACCTTTCAGAAACAGTGTATGTATGGGGGGATGGGGTGGAGGGGGAGAGTGGGGAAGGTTGTTTGAACTGTCTCCAAATAAAGATTTGCTCCTGCTGCCTGTGGTTAATATTGATTTAAAATATTTTTGCTACAACTCAATTTATTCTTTACTCTCATCCAGCTGTGGGAGCTCTGGTTTGCAATTGCCCGTGTGATTAATCCTTTTGTGCATTTCTTGCATTGTATGCATAGTGTCAACTCTCACCTAGCACATCACATGCTGAAAAAATCCAGAAACCTGCTTTGTTTTCATTTGCTCTGTTGTACGTACACATCAATGTGGGGTTTTTTAAAACACAGAATATCCATGAAAACAATGCTGTAGTGTTAAACTTGCATCCCTCCCTCCTTCCCCTTCTCCCACACCCTTCCATCCTTCCTAAACCCGCTAAAGGCATATATAATCATTTGGCTTTCCTGGCTTACTGCTATATTTATTACATGAACAGCAACGCACAACAGCACCTGTGAGCTTTATAAAAGTCTTATTCATCTGATGGGCTTGTGCAGCACTTGGCACAGAGGCGAGGAATATGTACAAATGGAACAGGAGAAAATACTCAACGTGTGCTTATAGGAGAAGCTATAAGGAGCACGGGAGGTAGGGTGAGGGGATTTTTTTTAAGTTGAGGCCTCTTCTGTGTACTTTCTATTGACTGATGAAAGTGAGTGCTCACCCCAGCCACCACCGGCATAGTTGCATGTCCTTGCCTATGGCTCATGCTCCCCTCTGGATGTCTGTGTAAAGGGCAAATGCAGCCGTCAGCTCCTACCGCTTTCCTGTGCCTTCTGGGAAGAGACTGTCCTCCTGCTGCCACGTGTGCTGGGGAGAGGTGGGCAGTGGGACATAATTTCTGACTTTCAGTGCCCACAGTCACACTTGCGCATTGGCAGTCCAACAGGATAGTCATATTTGTTGTGTTTTGCTCTTTCTTTTTTGACGCATAAGTAAGAGATCATATAAACAGGGAAAATAGTTTATGGAAGCTTTCTGTTCCTGCAGGTATGCACACACACCTCCACAGGTTTAACTGGAAGTTTGATATTCTTTATACTGGATTAATAAAACAGTTGCAAGTTTTTGTTGGTCATTTTGAGAAATGTTCTTGCATTTTTTTTTCAGTCCTTTTAAAGAAAGCCAAAGTGCTATAAATTAATTTTGAACTAGTATAAAGGTGTCCACACTATCTTGTCTGCAATGAATTTAATCAGTGGAAGTTTTATGTGAAAGACAATATCTACTGAAATTAAATGCTCATCATCCTCCTCCTGTATTCTACTCTGTTCTCATAGTTTACATACAGATGACCCTTATCTTAAGATCAGCGATATACTCTTGCTTGCAGACAACATGATTAATTAGCTGAGGAGCAGTAATTCTGCAATCAGTAACCAGTGCAGAGTGTTAGCAGCCCAGATGAAACAGCCTGCTCATGTATCCTCTGGAGCACCATCACGGACATTTCTCCTTCTACAAAGAGAGCCTGTGCTGGTGCTGTTGGGCAGCAGGGTCTGTTTCTGGAAGGGGTGATGAGGGGTCATGGTAGTGAGATCCCCAAGACTCAACATAGGTGTAGATGTTGCCTTCACCGACTGGCAGTTGGACACGAATCTGAAGCTCTGCAGCGACGTGCCACCCCTCTAGTGTGAGTTCAAACTTTGATGGAGGAGTACTTTAATCTGAGGTGAAGTGATTAAAGGAACTGTGGATTTTTCCTCCCTTCTGCCAGAAGAGAAGCACCATCTGTCCAGGACAGGATGTGTCCCACCTTTCCATAGCAATGCTCCTTCCTTGCTCTCAAAGAAATAATCTGGGCTTAATGTATGATTCTGTACTGTAAGATGGTGATGTGCAGGGAGTATGAAGAAGTGCGGTTCTTTGTGGATACAGAGCCTTGAGTGCTCTGTTTCCCCTGGTCGAGCTCCACTTGGTCCTGAGCACATAAGCTTTGCTATGCTGCAGTGGAGCACAGCTTTGCTCGTGCAGGCTGTGTGGTCGATGTGGTGTACTGGTAGTCCTGTAACAGTATGGATTTTGCACTACAGTCATAGTTTTGCCTTGGCTGGGTGAAGGAGATCAGGAAAACAGCATAGGTTCAGTCTTTTGGATGTGACGGTTTTAAGAGCCCCAAGATGCCTCCCCTCTTATCCCAGACTGAGGCCAGCTGGAGTTCTGGGTTAAACTGTCAGCAGGAGGAGACACTGGTCAACACAGTGAGATAGATAATATGAGGTTATAGAGTTTCTCGAGAAGCAGTTATGGTTTTGTTTTCCCTTAAACACAAATTAGGTTATTTTTTTTCCATAGAAGTCAGTGGAACTATGTTGCTATAAAATCCTAATAAGAAAGGTCATACTGGATCATTGGTTTCTGGTTTTAATGGGGTTTTCTGGGTTTTCACTAAGATTGTTTTCCTGTTGGTATGTCAATAACAAAGACATGTGTTTGGAATCTCATGTAGTTTGAGAAGCTTTAAAGGTATTTTCCACTTGATAAGGTCTGGTTTTGAGAATATAATGTGTTTATTACAGGTTATCAGATCAAATCTCAGAAAAGCCATCAATTTCTTAGAATAAAATTGCATTGAAAAAAAAAAAACATTCAAGTGTTTCCTAATATAGTTAGCTTATGAAGTTGTTTTTTGCTTTAGCTTGAAGTTGTTGGGGTTTTTTTTCCCCTTGTAATATCTATTTGCACAGTGCATAAGTGCTGAAGTGCATTTTCCTGGTGTTACGGTTTGCATGAAGTGTAACTCGGAAAAAGTGCAGCACACTCTCTACAAAGGCTTCATGCAAGACCTAAGCGCTGCTTAGAGTTTAATGTAAGCCTTGTTTTGATGGGCTGAAGTAGGATACCTGCTGACTCTTTGCACAGAGATGAATTTCACCTCTCCAGTTTGATTTGCAATTGATGTTAATAAGGGGATGGCTTACAGGGAAAGCAGTCAGCATGAAGGCAAGTGTGGAGGCCCTACCTTTGACTGGAAATGATAATAGGTGCAGTGATCTAAATTTGACACTGCTTTTTTACAGCTTGTGAAATACAGGAATGGGTAGGCTTGTCAAAAAATAAACAAAGGCACATTTTCTGCTTTCCACCACTTCTAGCAGAGCCCAGAAATAAACAGCAGTAAGCAAGGCAAGTGGGTGATAGGCTAAGTCAAGTCTGGAAAGGGGGCTCCTGAGACACTGAGCCCAATCCCCTGCGATTGCAGGCACCTGTGTTATCACCTAAGCCTTTTCATAAACTGATAAAGCTTTAAAGCTCTGTCTTATTAGGTGATTTTGGCTCCTCTATGTGAATAAGCTCAGTAACACATGTCCTTGTGTTCATGCCTCAGAACTTATTAATTTGAGGAATTTTTTTTTTTTTTAGGAGACCAATAAGGGATGTTGTTAGGAAAGAGGTAAAGGAGCCAAAAAATTCAGCTTACTGGCCAGGTTTTGGGAAAACTTTTACAGAGGGACAGAGAGACAGATATCTTACTTGTGTCTATGAAAACTGGAAAAACAAAAGATGGGAAGGCTGATGTCTTCAGTAGGACAGAAAGGAGTGAGACAGAAAAAGAGACCTAGTGAAAGATGTAGGAAAGTGTTGTGTGATTTTTCAATCTGTAAAAGCAAAGATGAGAAGATTTAAATTTCTAATTCTGTTTGCAGAGTATAAATACAGTGTTAAAGGGGAGGGTTTTTTTAATTCACTTGATTGCAACTGGAAATTGAGGGACAGCCTTATAAAAGCTAAGTACTGAGCAGAAGGCAGCAGTGCTGGGCAGTTGTGTGATACAGTGGCAACCACAGATGCAGAAAGCAAACATCTACTGTGCTGCCCAGCGCTCACGGGCCAGCTTTGTGCCTGAAGAACAGGCCAGGGTCTGCATGTATATGGTTAAGACTTGGAAATGTCATCGGCAATGGGGAAGGGAACATACCTGAGTTGTCTGTGGCACCTCCACAGAGTGGTCCTCTATGGCTCCAAAGTGGGATGCCTGCACTCCAAGGGATGTGCAAGATAATTGATTGGAGTGCAGGAAAAAAGATTTTTGTACCATTAATTAAAAAAAAAAAAAAAAAGTTTAATATGTCTTTATAAATACATGTCTATATCCTTTCTAAATTTCTACTTTTTTCTATGCTTTTTAATGTACCTAATTTATTAGTACAGTAGTACATGTATAGAATTTATAAATAAGTACATATACATATATTTGAGGTGTGTGCTCAAAAATGTTTTACTGTTAGGGTTGCACAATCAAAAAGGTTTGGAGATCATTGCTCTATGGAGCCCTTAGAAAGAGCAAATGTAGCAAATTGATAAAATACAGTATGATAACATGGACAATGCATTTTTTAATGAAAATCTACAGTGTACTGTGGACAGTACTGCTCTGAAAGTCTTGCGTAGTGATGTTTATCCATCAGAGAAGGCCAGAGCTAAAAGGGCTTCTTCACATTGATTTGAGATGTGGCGAAGCTTGGCAGTGAAGCTGGAGTGTCAGTGTTGCCTGTTTCTACATCTGGCTAAAGCATTTACAGAGGAGGGGGCACTGAGAACAGGATCAATGTTATCACAGTAAATGTAAGAAGTGGGTTAAATCACTTATTCAGTAGTTGAGAAATAACTTTCATGTTGCCCAGACTATTTAGTTGCTTCACTTTTGATCACGCTAGTGCCTGTAGAGCAAGGGCAAAATCCTTATGTTGCCTTTATCACACTCAAGCCTTTCTGGTGCTTTCCATCAGTCAGATTTTGTCAGCCCTTCTCATGCTCTGCAATACTTTTTATTCCATCAGTACAGCCAATTAACACAACCGTATCAAACGAGATTACTTGCAGAGTGGGTCTGATCCAAGACCCACTGAGGTCAGCTGAGGAACTCCCAGGGTCTTCAGCACATTTGGGATAAGGCCCAGGATAAAAAGCTTGTTGAAATAGGGTGTTTGCATGAGTCCCTAGCTCTTTTCAATAGATTTGATTGAGCTGTGCTAACAATTTTTTCCAACTGGAAAAAAAAATAGATCACAGCATGTTTGCATACAGGCTTGTGCTCTCCTCCCTTGTCTCCGCACTCCTCCCTGCAAGCACATGTATTTAGCACAGAGGCAGACCTGGGGTTGTGTCAACTAACTGACATGAAGCAGCGTATCTCTGATGAAACTGGGACTCTGTTTGATGTAGTTGTAGTCAAATGTGCTTGATTTGAAAAAGAGATTTTTTGAAATCTATTTTTATGCAGATTTTAAAGCCTGTAAGGTAATGAGTCAGTAAGACAGCTATTAACACTTCAATCTGTCTGATACCCAGAATAAGAGAAAGAGATGGATGAGATCTGGCTGTTGTAGATTTAGCCAGCCTTTTCATGCTTGGGTTAAGTTAACCCTGTTTTATATGCTGAGTTTTGTGTTTGAGTAGTTCCAGATTTTTGCAAGTATGAGGTTCAGCTATGTGAAAGATTGTTTAGGTGTGCTGAGATGTGCACAGTGATATTCCTTGACTGCATCCTTCCTCCATTTTCACATTTATATTTCTCTGATAATGTTCGTTTTTTTCAAGGTAATCACAAAGTAACTTTCACTGACCTTAAAAATTGTGTGCTAGGACTGCCTGCTCATTACTGTCCTCGTGTTTTCTCTATATTGATCACAGCAGGCTTGAATAATGAGCTTCAATTTCTGTCATTAGTACAGGCTGTGGAAGCACTGTGTCCAATTATTTAAAAGAAAAAACACAGAAAATATTTGATTATATATTTTGGAAAGGAGTTTTCTGTTTTCATGTAAGGTCTTGGAATAAATGACGTATACACTCAACCTTTGTTTATTTTGCTTGCCCCTTTCAGGGTATGACCTTAGTTATATTTACTGAGAGTCGCCTGTGTACAAACACAGGATGCTATTGAATGTATGAAGTGTGCCTAACATTCACATATTTACTACATGTTCAGACTGAGTAATTATACATGACAGTGCAGATAATTAGGGGTTTGTGTAGGCACGCACTTGGTAAAATTGTACAGACAGTTGTGTGTCTCAGCTGTGTGAAAACTGTGTCTCTACTCTTCAAATTACAGCTTCTGAGGGCTGAAGAAATTTTATACACAGAACAGGTAGGGCAAACCCAGCAGTTCAGTTGTTGCCTTGCAAGACAGACAGCAGACTTGCAGCAGTCTGCTTCTTGCCGACTCGGCATTTCTCGGGGCTGACCTACCCATCTGTGTGTTGCCGAGATGGGGCACCCCGTTCCCTGTGCTCTCTCAAAGCCCTGGCCCCCTTTCTAAGACACACACTTAACAAATCCCTCATTGTTCCTCTCATCTTTCCACTCCTATTTTCCACTCCTCCTATATACTGTTATTTTTTCCTTGTGTTACTAGTACAGCTGCAGTTTCAGCTGAGTGTTTCTGTCATCTTAACTCTTCTCATCTTTGTGGTCAAAACTTCTTTCCTCTGCTATCCTCAGGTGTCTATATTTGGACACTTAACGTATACATAATGTGATGATTATTTTTTTTTTCTTTAGAAAAAATTGGGTGCCTGCAACTTCCCTTTGTTTCTGGAGAATTTGTGTGGAATGGCTAGTTAAGATAGAGCCCCTTTATTTAAGTAGCTAATGTAAATTTAGGAGCTTTTTCTGTTGACACTCAAGTTTGAAAAATGTAGCTGCAGGCAGCGATGCAAACTACAGAATTTCTCTCCTTTATAAGGAGGGAAACACTGAAATGCATTTCTAATAAGTGAAGATAATGTGATGTGGAATATGTAGCCTCTGTGTTACTTCTTGTTTTTTTATTAAATCCAGGAAAGTTTGTTTTGTTTAAGAGTGTTGTAAGCTGAGAGTTGTGGAGTGCCAGTTGTGTGCAGAACTGCTGTTTTGCTGCTTGAACAGAAACAAGACCACGGCCAATTCACTGGCGAGATGGAGAAGCCCAAGCGGCTAACATGGATGCTGTAATTACTGCGAACTCGGGGTGCCTTGGCTGCCTGAGCTCACGTACCATCTTTCATAAGCACTCAGTTATCTTTAAAAACAAACAAAAACTACCACGTGCTTGTACCATTTTAGAGATGTGCAACCTATTTTATCACCAGCCACAACTTGCTAATGGAACAATGGGAACCACCGTAGCCTCAGATGACTGGTCTGAGGATGTTTCATAAGGGCCCCTGAGTCATCTCCCATCTATTTGTTGCAATGTTTCACCAACCAGGTGCAGGCAAGTAAGAGACTCAGCTACTCTTTTGCCAACATGCCAGCAGCTATAACTGTAAAAACCTCTTTGTCTAACCTCAGTCCCAAGCACTTCAGATAACCCAGTCCCCAAATTTTGTCCCACCACTTTGTACTGCCATCAGACTCTTGTTTTCTTTTTCCCTTCTCAAATGCTGGTTTCTAACATCACAGGCCGGACTTTCATTGCTTTGCTCTGTAGAAGAAAAGCTATGGTAAGGTGCATGTGGAAGCCTGTGCCACTGGTCAAGCAACAAAAAGCAAATTGTAGACATGCAAAAAAGAGCTGTGCTCCACTGTAAAATACAACAACATTCAAATAGACTTGTTTCAGAAACAACAAAAGCGCAACTGTTCTCTGGCTCTGATCTGTTAGGAGAGAAGAGTGCTCTAATTTTCAGGAGGTTAAAGCCCACAGGTGGCCTGGCCATAGTAGTCAGTCTCAGGTGTGTGATATGTTGCTAATGGGATAATTAATCCTGCCTGCCTGCCCCTCATAGTGGTAAACCAGTGCAAGCATGGCTGCTGGAGGATATGTGGTCTCCTCTGGAAGCTCATGTTTTGAAGTTGAGAGTATACCTTATGAAGTCTAGTATCTAGGAGCAGGTAAGAAGAATAAGTTGTTTTTCAGTTTATGAGAAACTGAGAACCTTTATGGTTAGAGGTTCGCTATATCAGTATATCTTTTAGAAAGTGCTCTACTTATTGGAGAATGTGTTTGAGTGTACTGACTTTGAAATGGTAGGTTTTTGCAACTTTTTTTCCTCCTTCCTTAAAGGATGCTTTAGTTTACTTGCAGTTACTGTGAGTTGGAAACTGTTTTTTACAGCTTTTCATACATCTGTGCATGCTCATCCCTCTATACATCCAGAGGGCTGCACAAAATCCCCTAATGATGTTGTGCTGTAGTTGCAAAGTTCAAAATGGTGACTACACTGTGGTCTTGCATCTCTGTCTGTGATCATGCCCTTTAATAATAGACATTGCACCATGCACATGTAGAAGAGTTTCTTTTGTTGTTTTCCCCCTTTTCTTCAAATAATCACTATTCCCAGTAGTTGCCTGTTTGGTGTGAGGAAGGGAGACCTGTCTTTCCTCACAGACATCTTTGTGTTGTCTTTAGATGGAAGGCTCTGTGCTCTAAAACATGAAACTGCATAGTAGGATAAAGTAGTAAAATAAAAGCCAAATACTAGATTGCAATAAACCTTTCAATACAGAAAAGCCTAAACATGTCTGGGACTGCTTGGCTAAGTGTTAGCTGGCTTGGTATCTTTGCTTAGGCTCCCATTTAAACAGGCAAAGTTTTTGTCTTTGCAGATAAGCTGTGGGCAATTTCCAGCCAAAGCTTTTTTGTTGCTGTCTTTAGCTGTGAGACTCTATTGGTGTGGAAGGGGCCAGTTCTGTGACTTCGTCACTGATTTGTATTGGTAGCATAAATCCCTGTCTGATGGAAGAGGAGGAAAATAGTCCCTGTTCTATCAATAGCAAACAACAATTAGAGTAATAGTTAATCACTTGTTTATTTATAGATCAGAATGAGCTATGCTTCCATCTAGTTTGACTTCCTGTGTATTCAGGCTGTGTGTTTTCCTTTGGACTTTGTAGGGGGAAGTGCTGTGTGGTGTGGCTTTTTGATGGGTTGTCTTTTTTTTTTTTTTTAATTTTTTGGGGGAGGAAAAAAAAAAAAAGTCCTCTTCGAAATGCCGAAAGCTACAGTGAGTCTGCTAACTTTCCTGGTAAACTGCTTTAATCTTTACATGCCTTCAATCCCCAGAAATGGCATCTGAATTCAGGGTTGCATTTCTGTAATGTCTGTACCCAGTTCCACGAGTGTTTTGGCTTCCTCAGGGAATGGATGGAAAGCTGCTCACTGTTAAAGCTTGCTCCTGTGTAAGTATTTGTAGGCAGCTGTCAAGGCACCTCTCAACTTTCTCTTCAATATGCTGTGCTAACTGAGCTCAAGGCACCTCTCAACTTTCTCTTCAATATGCTGCACTAACTGAGCCCAATTGAAAGTTCAGTTTATTTGTTCTTCCCAATCCTTAGATTTCTTTCTACAAGCCTCCTTTGAGCTCCACCCAGTACTCCTATGCCTCTCCTGAAGAGGACTATGTGTAGCAGTTGGGTGGTTGTCTTAACCTGTTCTCTGCATGTTGTTCCCTCACTTCTGCCTGGTAACCCCTTTTTATAATCCTCAGTGATTATGTTGGTGCTTCTAGCCCCATCAGCAATGCTTCCAGCTCTAATCAAAGCAGTGACAAAGGATATGTCTGTGACCTTTCCAAGCAGAGCTTTCCATCCTGGAGGTAAGATCTGTGTTTCTGCTTTCTAGATGTATCATCAGGCTGCCAGATGACTTCACTTCCCTGTTCTGTAGCATGTTCTCTTTGCTTTGTGCTATCCTACTCATCTTTGTGTCAGTGGTTTACTGCCAGGAAAGAGCTTTAGAGACACTGTGTCTAAGGGAAACATTTCACATAGTGACTGAGCTGACTTAATGGCTCACAGCTGCCAAAAGGGATATTCCCCTTCCCCTCACCCACTTGCTGGTGCTGGCTCTGGCACGCATTTGGCCCCTCAGTGGACCTATCCAGCTAACTAAGGACCTATCCTTCCCCCTCCTTCTAGATACGAAACCACCAGAAAAGTTCATTTCTGATGGGCTGGTGTCCTGGTTTAGTGGCTGCGTCAGCTCAGGCAGGGATCAGATGAATACAGGGAAAGCAACCAGAGGGAATATGTGGAGGTGAGTGGTAGGGGGAAGGGAACCACATTTTTCAGCAGCACTGAGCTCTCAGATTGTCTCAAGTGCCTCCTACAGCCCTTCTCTAATAGATGACCTGCTGCCTGGTTCATACCTGTGTAAATAAATGTCATGGCCAGGATGGGTTTGTCATAGTTCAGTTGAGCAGGACCATTGCTGGTGATGTGTGATGCCCAGCAGCTATCAAACAGCTGCCAGGAGGAGCTGGAAGCCATCGTGCAGCAGGAAAACCATGATAGAGCAACCATCACAGAAACGTAGTGGGATTCCTCGTATGGCTGGAGCGCTGCAATGGATGGCTACAAACTCTTCAAAGGGGATAGAAAAAGAAGAGGAGGAGGGGTAGCCCTTAATGTTAAGGAGTGTTTTGATTGCCTGGAGGTTAATGATGGTGACAACAGTGTTGAGTGTTTGTGAGTAAGAATCAGGGGGAAAGCCAGCAAGACAGATATCATGGTGGCGATCTGCTATAGACCACCCAACCAAGATGAGGAGGTAGATGAAATATTCTACAAGCAGACAGAGGATGTCTCGGGATCATGGGCCATCATTCTCCTAAGGGGACTTCAACTTGCCAGATATCTGTTGGAAATACAACACAGCAAGAGAGGAGACAATCTCAGAGGTTCCTGGAGTGTGTGGAAGACAACTTCCTGCCACAGCTGGTGAGGGAACTGACTAGGTAAGGTGCCCCACTGGACCTGTTATTCACTAACGAAGAAGGACTGGTGGGTGAAGTGGTGGTTGGAAGCCATCTTGGTTGCAGTGATAATGAAATTATAGTTTTCTGTTCTTGGAGAAGACAGGAGAGGGGTCAGCAGGACTGCCACCTTGGACTTTCAGAGGAGTCTGGTTGGCAGAGTTCCTTGGGAGTCACTCCTGAAGGGCAGAGGAGTTCAGAAAGGCTAGATGCTCTTTAAGAAGAAAATTTTAAAGGCGCAGAAGCAGGCTCTCCCCATGTGCCAAAAGATGAACTGGTGGGGAAGAAGAGAGGCCTGGCAGAACAGGGAGCTTAGGCTGGAGCTCAGGAAAAAAGGAGGGTTTATGATCTGTGGAAGAAGGGACAGGCAACTCACGAGGACTACAAAGACCTCATGAGGCTATGCAGGGAGAAAATTAAATGGCCAAAGCCCAGCTAGAACTCAATCTAGTTGCATCAGTAAAAGGCAATAAAAATGCTTCTATAAATACATTAGTAACAAAAGGAGAGTGAAGGAGAATCTTTAGCCTTTATTGAATACACAGGGAAATGTTGTGACAAAGGATGAGGAAAAGGCTGAGGTAGTTAATGGTGAGACGGGTTGCTCTCTGAATACATGGACCCCTGCGCTGGAGGACAGGAATGAGGAGCGGAATGATGCCCCCATAATCCAAGGGGAAATGGTTAGTGACCTGTTGCACCACTTAGACATCCATATGTCTATGGGGCTGGATGGTATCCACCCCAAGGTACTGAGAGAGCTGGTGGAATTGCTCATCGAGCTACTCTCCATCATTTATCAGCAGTTCTGGTGGCAAACCAGAGAGGCTCCAGCTGACTGGAAGCTGGCTAATGTGATGTCCATCTACAAGAAAGGCCAGAAGGATGATCCGAGCAACTACAGGCCTGTCAGTCTGACCTCGGTGCCAGGGAAGGTGATGGAGCAGATAATCCTGAGTGCCATCATGCATCACGTGCAGGACAACCAGGGGACCAGACCCAGTTGACATGGGTTTATGAAATGCAGGTCTGGCCTGACTCATCTGATCTCCTTCTATAGACAAGGTGACGTGCTTAGTGGATGAGGGAAGGCCTGTGGATTTGGTGTACTTAAACTTTAGTAAAGCCTTTGACACCATTTCCCACAGCATTTTCCTGGAGAAACTGGCCACTCACAGCTTGGATGGATGTACTCTTTGCTGGGTAAAGAACTGGCTGGATGGCCAGGCCCAGAGAGCTGTGGTGAATGGAGTTAAATCCAGTTGGTGGCTGGTCACTAGTGGTGCTCCCCAAGGATCAGTGCTGGGGCCAGTTCTGTTTAATATCTTTATCAATGATCTGGATGAGGGGAATGAGTGCACCCTCACTAAGTTTGAAGACGATACCAAGTTGGGTGGCAGTGTTGATCTGC
>NW_010319775.1:0-15502 GCF_000700745.2 Antrostomus carolinensis
GGGGGAGGGTGCCCTGGGGCGGCGGGGCTGGGGCCTCTGTTTTTGCAGGGGCTGCAGTTAACACGGCTGTGCCAAAACCAGTATATGCAAATTTACCTCATCTTCAGCCAGTTGATCCAACAGTAAGTGGAAAGCAGGTTTCCAGAAATTCTTGCATTATTTTCTACGGAAGCTGACCTCTGGATAACAATAGCCCCTGTGCACACCAGGGTTCCTCTGAAGGAGCATGGAATTCTGTGATTGTAAACTGGGACCTCCCTGGCCCTGAGCTGAAATCCCCAGCTGTATCACGCTGATGGGCTGTGAGGTGTGAACGCAAATGCTGGTGTTACACCAGCTTCTGTCCTGGCAGCTAATGAGCAGGAGCTGGTTGTTTCAGGCCAGAAAAGTGATGGTGATTTACTGTGTTGCAAGACAGCTATGTCATTATATATACTTGTGTTCACAAGGACTCCAGATGCCTGACTTCAAAGCAATGTCATCCAGCCAATTGATCTTTGGGTAGATAGTAATTGTAGCTAATTACAGAAGGAGAGCTGTGCTCCCTGGACCCAGGTACCTCACATAGGTCCATCTGCATCTTGCACTAAATCCACTGCAAGCATTAGTGATAACCACGGTGGTTACAGGACCCCCTTGCCCTGGAATTCCATAAGCTGGGATGGTGGAGCTGGAAAATGCTCCTGGGCTTCAGTGGGGTGAGCTATTTCAAAATACTGTGAAGACCTCGTGCCCCCCAATCAAATTAACACATGCAATATTGGGAATCTGGTAAAGCAGGACCTCCTGATAGAAATGGGATTCCCCCAGTCTCTGGAGCTTTCTGTGGGTTTGTCTTGTGTGCTGTGTTTTCAGCAAGCTGCGGCATAGCAGCAGTCTTAAGATGGTTGCAGAGTTTGGAAACGCACAACTTCAGATAACAAAGTACTCTAAAATCATTTAACACAGCCTCGAGAGGAGAAACTGTGGGTAGTGTTAACTCTTGCCAGGCCTTGCTGTTATCCATCCTCTACCCAAACTGTAGGAAGCCAGCAAAGGCTTTTTGCTGTTCCTTTGAGTTTGGTATTTTGTGTCTAGATAGTATGACACAAGAATCCCTTAAATGCTTAAAAGATAAGGCTTGAAGAATTATTACAAAACTCTTACAAACTTAATTATTCTTAAATCAGGTTTGTTTATGCATCTATTACACTGTTGATAGCTACCCGGTGGGCTTGAGTAGGGCTTGTGCAGCAGAAAACAGGTGAAGTTCTTGCGTGTTACCAACTGAAATTACACTGATTCCCCTATTGATATTTTAAATTGCTAATTCTTCTCTGAAGAAAGGTCTGAGCTAATCTGTAAAATTTGAGTGTGAATTATACTGTATTACTGTTTTCCTCAAAATAATATACATACATTATTGTTCATATTTATATTTATATATACACACACAATGTTATCATTTGTTAACACTCTGTACTGATACAGTCCTCAGTGTGCTTCCAGAAAGAAACTGACAGTTTGAAAATAATTTGGAGCAATAACAAAAAGAAGAGGTGATTTTCAGTCTTGTCAGGGGAAAAAACAAAAACAAAGATCGAGGACTGGTTAGTCTAGAGAAGAGGAAAACTGAAAGAGAGAGGGGTCTTTGAATATACAACAGGTTGCTGCTGAAGGAGAGGGAATGTCTGTGGTCTGTGTCCCACAAAGTGGGACAGGGGGTGGAGGACTGAAACTGGGAAGAGGAACCGGGTGGGAAAGGTACCGTGCACTGGTGTTGCACCAAGTAGCCAAATTCCTGCCTTTTTTGAAGTTGCATCCCCTGGGGTTCGCAGGTCCACAGTGTTTTTTGTACGGCCAGTTAGTTATCTAGGCCATCTGGCTTAGTAGCTAAGGCTGCCTGAGCTAGATAAACTGACACATTTTGGAAAAGCCTCTATATATGCTACAGGCTTGTGACCAGTGTCTTTTTGAATTACTCTCATTTCAGCCCATGAAGTGTTTCCCTGGGAATGCTGTCGGGATATCATCATCTCCTGTTGGCTGCTGGCTGAGTTCCTGCTGTGCTTTTGGCACTGGGAGGCTTGCAGTCTGCCCAGGAAAAGCTGATGCAAATAGGAAAGGGAAAAGCCCTAAGCAGTCAGCAGTGCAAGCTTTGGGCGCAATCCCTCGGAGCCAGCCACAGAGGCCCGGTGGGTTCGGCTGTGCCAGGGATGCCAGGGGTGAAGGGGGACCTGATACCCCTCCTGTGCTGCTTGTGGGCTGGGAGCTGCTGTAATTCACTGTCAGGACTCCTGAGCTGGAGGAAATGCCTTGGGAGAGTTTAGCATGCCTCCTTTCCCTTGCTGTCCTCTGCCCTTCTTCTTTTTTTTTTCTGGCCTTATTTTAACAACCTGCATCAATGATACAGCACTGGAACAATTTAGAATTCATAATTAAGTGATTAAAAATATGCAGGACTGGCATTCCATACAGTGCTCAGCTGTATCGCATGTTTTCATACCACAGACTGATACTGCTGTTGAGTTTATGTTTATGCCTAAAACTGTAACATAAACATGTCTAGGTTTTGCTATGGGATCTTTGCATTCAGAATTTCCTGTTCTTGGAGCAAGTAAATCCTCAACATGTGTATATGATAGGCATGCAAAGGAGGAACTACATTAGTTCAAATGCTTTCTTTTGTGAGAAAAAAAGGAAGAAATATTATAGTATGCTAACTTGACATTTTTACATAGAAACACAACATACTTGCTTATGGCATGGTGGACTATCATGGTCAAACAGAGCAGTCCTGGTAGTGAGGTGCCTTTCATAAAGATTTGTAGACAACTTGGAATGGAGGAGATGGAGAAAGAAACTCGTGTAGGTGCCTGTCTGTATCTGCTTGCCCAGTAAAGCGCGAGCCCGAGATCGAATTTTGTGGGTATTCAGGAATGAAGTAAGCACTGCTGAGGGATGATGCTCTGGGTGGATAGCAGGGGAGAAGAGGAAGGGACAGGAAAATTGTTCTACCAAGCCTGCTTGTCATATGGAAATGGATAGCCCTGCCTTGCAGCAATGCCGTCACTACTTTTGAATGTGGACGAAGAAAGTGCAACTACTGGTGGCCTGGTCACCAAAACCAGTCAGTGGGTTGGGGTAGAAGGTCACCCTTTCCTCATCTGAAATACTGGTCCTAACTGTGAGGTGCTACTATATTCGGGCGGCTGAAACCTGAAGAAAGTGTGGGTATGTTATTTTGTTGTTTGAGCTGTGGTGGGTCATGAAAGCTTGTTCCTGAAACTCATGAACACAGTCAGGTTCCTGAAGATATTCAGTGCAGGAGACTCACTTAATCCCTGGATGTGTGTAACCATTGAAGTGATTTGGAGCAATTGCTGTTGTCAGTTCTGGGTTTTGCTTATTCAGTTATTTTACAGCTGATTTGTTGCTGTGATATGGCAGACAATAAAACTAAGATAAAGTTACACTAGGAATGTTACCTGTTTTAAAACTGGCTGTGTGCTGTTAACCCTCCTCTTCCCTCTTGCAGGAACAGACTCAATGCTTCACGGGAAATAGCCCCAGTAACCCCCCCGAACTGCCGGCTCATTAAAGGGATCGGTACGTGCTCAAAATAACTGAGTGCATTGCTTTTGTCCAGCCTGATTTTGAAACTGCTTCTTAAAGCCAGCTTCCAAGCCTGACCCTGAAAACAAAGTGCTAATTTGACTTGCATTTGTTACTTGGGCTTTGAGGCAGGGAGAAGCCACAGGAAGAAAATTACACTGAAAAACTAGCTAGTTTGGTGTAATACTTTTTGCTTTTGGTATTTAATGTTTCTGTTCCTTTTCTGGAAAATGAGTACCTTGCAAACCTTTGCTCAGCCACGTAGGAAATTATTTGGCTTTTAGATGAGGGCTATGAGCTGGTGACATCTTGAGGACAGGACATGCTGCAAGGGTGGAAGCTTCCCGAGAAGGGCATAGGCATGTGGGGAGGGAGCAGCAGTTAAATGCCAGCCAGGATGACCTGCCTTAGCACCTCATTCTGCAGAGATTTGGGAGCAGGCTGGTACCGCGCGCGGTGCAAGCAGCAGGCAGGAGCTCCGTGCGGTTGAGCAATTCCGCTGGGTGGTTTCAAAGAGCAAGGGGTCATATTTGTCATCCTAGCCTGGTTTGTGAAGAGGTTTAACAGAGTGGCTGAAACGTTGACTTTGTACTTTAAGTCATGTGTTTAGCACACAGCAATGTTTCTGTCTTGTTTTTTCTCTCCCTTTAGGATAACCAGAGTATAAAATAGATAGCTTTAAAATTGATCCCTTTTTTGTGTCTCGCTTTCCCATAAATTGTAATTTTTAAACTTAATACAGGCTTGGTAGCTGAGGGTTTTCTCCTCCTTAGTATTTTTTGAAATGTCTTAAGTACTGTTGAAATTTGCCTGGATTTTGCCTGTGTAAAAGGCTATTGTATGAGCTTTAAGAGCCTTGCGTTTGAGCTCACTGAGTCACTGTGTTGATTTCATAAATCTTGCTTCTTCCTTGTGTCAGGAATCAAAAGTCTTTGTAAAGTCAAATTATTGCCATGAATGAACATGTGCAGAGCTCCTCTGCCTGAGGTTATGTGCAGAAGAAACCGCGTTTGAAAAAACTTTACAGATTTTTTAGAGTGAGCTGTAATTTACTCATACAAGACTCTGAATAATGCTTGTTGGATGTTGATTCATATAAAAATAATTTCTGAGTAATTCTTTTGAGCATATCACTATTGTAATCTCTCCAGCACTTTTTGCAACATGATTACTCTGTTGAGGAAAGAAGGAAAGCTGGAAATGGCAAATACAGTTGTTTTTCATTTCTGAATGATAACTCATTTTTGGTACCTGACATTTACATGGAGATCAGGTGAATTCTGAGAACCCGGCTCTGCTCAGAGGTGGCGGCAGATCAATTTCCAGAGCCTCGTTTCTCCTCGCTGTAACACTGTCCCTTCACATGGAGCTCTGCACGTTGCCTTGCCTTCACTCTGTCATTTGCTGCTCTGCAGAAAAAATGACAAAAAAGAATTCAGCTGGTCTGATGTGGCAGAAAGAGAAATAACAAAAGATTTGTGCAAACTTAAAAGTTGTCATGTTCCCGCACATGTCTTCCAAAAGTCATTTAATATGACTGGGGGAGGGCGGGTTATATTAATCAGGGAGACCAAGGAGCCCTAACACTCAGAAGCTGCCTCGGTAGCACTATTCAGACCGGGGGTTGCTCCTGTGGGTGACTTTGTGTAAGGAGATCTTTTTACATGGACATCTTGGTCCTCCTGGGCCTTTTTCCTTTAAAATGCTATGATAAAGTTGAATAAACTATCTGTCTTTATTTTAATCTTTAAAACAGTCTTTCTGACCTCTGAAGTGAGACATAGGTAATGAGCTCTGAACAAAATAGTCTTAAACTATCCATTCTGTACATAGAAGAATAAGCATCTGGTACAGACTATTATAATGATGTTGAAAGCAATGCATCCATAGTAAAGGAAGCAAACCCAGAGTAAATGGAAAGTTTTTCTAGCAGACCCTTTTATTTCTGCACAATTTCATTCTTTCTGTCTCTCTCTCTTTTTTCTTTTTTTTTAAGACTTTGATCTATTCTGCTTTTCAAATATTGTGCAATGTAAGCACAGATGCAAACATTGAACAAGCCAATAAAAAACTGCAGCTTGTCCTAACACTCATTCACAGATTTGTAGGAAAGGCTATATTTGTAGAATAAACAGTATCTCCTGAATTATATGAGCATCTACTCATGTTACTTGTTTTTAATAAACTAGCCATATGTCTTGAAGTTCAAGAAGCTACTATAGAAATTGTTAGAAATACTTGCATCTTGAAACAGTTCATGGGATACAGGCAAAGTAGTCACTTGCTTTTGGACATGAAATCCAGGTGGGGTTTTTTTATTGGATGCATCTGCGGAACACAGCATACTAAGATAAAATAAAGAACAAAAAATACAATGTTTTTAGGGTAGACAGTATTTTTTCTCAGTATCTTTAATTCTTTTTAAAAACTTAATTATTCAGATAATCCCACGGACAAGCTGGGTTTGGTGATACAGTTGAGCAATATAGTGGAGGTAATGGATATCTAATAAATTAGTTCCTGACTTTCCTGTCATATGGCTCCTGTGACAACAGCTCCAAGTTTTCCCAAAAAGGGAGCTTCCCTGCGTCCGGCTGTGTGCCTCCATCCCCTCCACACCACCTCAGTGGTGCCAGCTCAGCAGGATCGCACTGAATCAGCATTTTGCTGCTCTTCTGATGACACTTGCTCTCTTCCACATGTACCAGGATCTGTTTGAGAGGTGGCTAAAATGTGCTTTGCTGGGCAGTTTCCTTCACAGTAGTTGGGTGCAGCGATCTCATTATGCTCTTTCCCCCAGAAACTTGCACTTTTGAATTATCTGCTCCCAAGTAGCCTGCTCATCTTTCTGCTTGGCAGCCTCACTAATCCAGTAGTGATAAATGATTAGTTCTCTGTTTGTTCACTCACCAGCATGCTCTGCCAGCAAAAGCTGTCTGTCCAGCTCACATCACTGTGGTAATTGAGCCTCTCTGCATTTATTTACCTTGCTATCTCTGCAGCAATCCCAGGAAGTGGGGAATTGCTGCTAACCCCATCTTCTAAATGCACCCAGACTTGGAGAGACCAAGGAACTTGTTGCTTAAACCAGGTTGTGAGCCAAGCTGAAAAATCCAAATTCAAAAATTCGGTTGGAAAACACAGGCTCTAAATGTCTCTGGGCACATCAGAGCTGGGAAGGAACTTGCCTGGACGGGTGAGTGTGGGGATCTGGTTCCTCCCCTCAAGAGCTGTTCAGCAGCCCGAGGATGAACTACAGCCTGGCTGAATTAGTGCTGGGATACATAGGAGTTACATAAAAGCAAACAAGAAACCCAGCTCGAATTTGCAGGTGCTTCCCTCTGGAGGAGGTACTGATGTGCTGGGGATGGTGTGACCTAAAGAGGGTCACACAGCTGGTCCGTGGCCAAGCATGAGGGGGTGCAGAGAGATGGGACAAGCTGGGTGGCAAACCTTTGTGTTTCTCTGTTAAAGAAAAAGTTCTCTTTTCTCTGTTAAAGAAAGCCTGCAGAACAATTTACTCTTTTAAGCACATGCTCTGATCTGGGTTTAATCCAGCCGTTGTCTGGAAAGTGGCTTATTGAGAATGTTTATGCTGGTGTTTGGAGAAGAGGGGGGAGGCTTCTCAGGGGAGCAGTGAAAATGTGGGACGGCAAACATGCTTCAGCATCAGACTAAAAGCTCTATGAAGAGTGCTTGATCAAAGCCTAAAATTGCTCTCGTGTTCTTATTTTATTTTATTTTATTTTATTTTATTTTATTTTATTATTATTTTCCTCTCAGGGAAAAATATTACAGGAGCTGCAGGAACTGGCAATATTGGAAATGATTACCTGCCGTTAAAAGTGTGGTCTAACTGTTAAAGCCCTTAGCTGTTAAAAATATAGTAGGTTCTCTGTCACTTGAGAGCTTTAACTAAATATTTGGCAATCCATCTTAATGAAGTGTCCCAGCTCAACCAGGAGAATTAGTGTGCACAATTCCCAGAGCTGCCTTATGCAATCGTGTGGGTTGAGTGATGGGTACAGTCCTGCCCCGAACATCTCCTCGGTGCTAATTGCTTGCTGCAGCACACTATCATCAGAAGTGGGCGATTCATCCCATGCTGCTCCAGGGCGTGCAGAGCTGGGTAGGAGACTGCCTGGCCACTGCAGGGCCGCCCCAGAGCCCCCAGAAAGAGGTGAACCCCAGTACTATTTCCTAACCTGGCACGCTGCTGCCTTCTGCTACTGCTTTTAATACGATGCAAACTTTTCCGCTGAACTTAATTGCTTGTGCAGTCATATCAGAAAGGGAGAGCTGGAGTTGTACAAAACGGGAGGTTTTTTTGATGGGGAATATTTAATGTCATCTGAAAAAACCCCGTTTCTCTCTGCTATGCAGAAACTGGCTCAGAAGACATCGACATACTTCCCAATGGACTGGCTTTCATCAGCTCCGTAAGTGCCCGTGCCCCCTCCCTGTGCGGGGGCTTGCCCGCTTCCTTATCTACAGGGGCCATAGGTGAAAATGGCAGGATGGACTCTTTTTTCTACAGGGCTGGTTGGCTCCTTAGAAATGGCCCAGACTTGTGCCAGCTTAGCCAGTGTTTCCTCCTGCTTGAGCAAGTGCACTTGGTGACGCTGAAGGGGTGGTTGCAGCTCTGAGACATGTATCCTACTGCACTGGCTTATCTGCCTACATAACCTTGAGTTTCTTTCATGCTGCTTACTTGAAATGTTGCAAAGACAAACCTCTCCCTTGTTAAGGCGTGTTAATTCGCTAACTTTAAAAAGACTAATCGAATTTTGTGTGTTTATTTTGTTGTTCCCAGTTTTTTTTTAGCCTGTAGGACATAATCTTTATGTCTTCTAGCATTTCTTTGCAGTTAGGAGGGCTAGCAATCATTTTCTAAAACAAAAGCTGATGTTTTCATCTACATGCTCCAGGGACTCCCAGAAAACAGCAAAATTTATTGCAGAAATCTTGAACCACTGCTGCTGCTCCCCGTGGCTTTACCATGGTGGCTGTGTTTGGCAGTGCCACACTGCCAGCCTGTCCCCCCAGAAGGTCTGTTCGCAGAGTGGTTTGAACAGTGGTGGCTGCAGCAGGCAGCAGTGGTGCCACCACCCGGGTGCCGGGTGGTGGCTTGGGCACGGTTCTGCTGCCCTGCACACAGCTTTGCTTCCTCTGCACTGTGACCTGAGGGCTGGCCAGGGTGTGCAGGGACAGTCCCTCTGCCGCCATCACAGCACGGCGGGCTGAAGCAGAAGGACACAGGTGGCCAAGAAGGCCAACGGCATCCTGGCCTGTAATAGGATTATTGTGGCCAGCAGGATCAGGGCAGTCATTGTCCCACTGTACTCGGCACTGGTGAGGCTGCACCTCGAGTACTGTGTCCAGTTTTGGGTCCCCCAGCGGCAGCCTGGCCTGTAATAGGATTATTGTGGCCAGCAGGATCAGGGCAGTCATTGTCCCACTGTACTCGGCACTGGTGAGGCTGCACCTCGAGTACTGTGTCCAGTTTTGGGTCCCTCACAACAAGAAGGACATTGAGGTGCCAGAGCGTGTCCAGAGAAGGGCAACAAAGCTGGTGAAGGGTCGAGAGCATAAGTCTTAAGAGGAGCAGCTGAGCAAACTGGGGTTGTTTAGCCTGGAGAAAAGGAGGCTGAGGGGAGACCTTATCGCTCCCTACAACTACCTGAAAGGAGGGTGTAGAGAAGTAGGGGTCAGTCTGTTCAGCCAAGTAACAAGTGATAGGACAAGAGCAAATGGCCTCAAATTGCACCAAGGGCAGTTTAGATTGGATATTAGGAATAATTTCTTTACTGAAAGAGTTCTCAGGTATTGGAAGGGGTTGCCCAGGGCAGTGGTGGACTCCCGATCCCTGGAGGTATTTAAGAGTCTTGTAGACATAGTACTGAAGGACATCGTTCAGTCAGGGACTTGTCAGTGTGGGGTTAATGATTTGACTCGATGAGACCTTTTCCAGTCTAGGCAATTCTGTGATTCTGTGACACCCAGATGTGTGCTTGCAAGCCCAGACAAAGGCTTGTTTTCAGCTTTGTGATGCTTCCTTTTGCTTTTTTGTCCAGGAATTATTTTCTTATGTTTCGATTTTACAGGGTTTGAAATATCCAGGATTAAAAAGCCTTGCACCAGACAAGCCAGGTGAAATATTTTTGATGGATTTGAATGAAGACAATCCCAGAGCAGTGGAACTGAGAATCAGCCGAGGATTTGATCTGGCATCGTTTAACCCTCACGGAATCAGCACCTACATAGACAGAGGTAAAGAGATCTTTAATCCGAGGTGATGGCAACTCTCAGCCTAAAGAGCAGAAATAGAAGTCCCTTTGTGGCCTTGCATTGCACCCATAATAGCCTGCGCTTGCTGGGAGAGAAAAAGGTTTGGGGGCTTTTTATCTTTTTTGGGCTCTTTTCTAAAAGTCAACTGCTAAAGCAAATGCCTTTGCACATAATCCCAGACTGTCTGAGACAGAAAGACATCTTGAAAGGAAAGAAACCATGGGAAAAGTTTGAAAACCACAGAGTTTATTTGACCAATTTACATCTGTCTCCCCCTGAGGTCAAGGGTTTTCAGGAGATGTGTGCTTCACCAACTAGTAGTGACCAGAATTGAGACTTTTGTAACTAAACTATGAATTATCAAATCTGTAAATTACCAAAATCTCAGGTACTCTGAGGCCAAGACACAAGGCCATGTTCTCATCTCCAAGACGTTCTCCTATGGCAGGCTCTGACTAGCAGTGAAGTACCCTTCATGCTCTCCTTCCTCTCTTTTTCCCCTGCCCTTTCACTGGGGATTTTAGCAGGGCAATTAGAAGTCTGCAAATCCTAAGAGAAAGAGAACCGTTGCTGCAGCTTGACCTGTGTCCCCATACAGTCACCCTTTAAGGGAAGGTGTTGGAGAAATCGGTGGTGGCTAATTTAGGGTCTCACCAGAAAGGCTGGGCAGAGGGACAGCAGCCTTGCATGGACTAGAGAAGAAGGATGCTCCTTCAGCTTTCTTGGGGGATGTGGTAAATAAACCAAAGTGCCCAAACTGGCTGGGCTGCAAGCCCTTCTTCACAGTTGACTGTGGCTGTTTCACACAACCAGTCACTACAGGGCATCAGATTGCAAACCCCAGCAGCTTGAGCACAAGGATGGAGCTATGATTTATTTCTTCCTTCCTTGGCGGAAATAGCAAAAACATACTTTACACCGCAGTTCCTTCTGGAGTGAGCCTGGGACAAGAGTAGCTGGAGGTCTGGATCCAGTTGCAGTGGCATCCTGCATTACTTTGGTACTTGTACTTCTATCTCAGAAGACCCGTGAGGGACATGCACCAAACCCAAGATATCCTCTCTACTGGAGGCTGCTTCAGAGCTGTGGGTGCTCAGCCATGGAAACTGTTGCAGAGATCTGGTGAAATTCAGCTGTTTCCATTTTTTTTTTATTTTTTAAGATGACACCGTGTACCTCTTTGTTGTGAATCATCCCCATCAGAAGAGTACAGTAGAATTGTTTAAATTTGTAGAAGATGACAATTCTCTTGTACACCTGAAAACCATTCGACATGACCTTCTGACCAGGTATTGGAGCCAAATACCTTCTTTCCCCAGAAGAATGGGCTGCTTTGGTAAAATCCAAAGTAGGATGATTTTGGTTTTAAGAGTATTATTAATATAAGATATTTTCTATTTAACCAGATTTCCTCTGTCTCTTATTGATTACTTCTTATCTCTGTAATCAAAACCTGTGTTTCTCCAATCTCTTCTGTAAATGAGATTTTTAATTGTTGGGTCACTGAATCAATCTTCGTTTGTCATCCATTTCTCCTCTCATGTAACCCACTCTCAGATCATTGCTGATATGAATCTTCAGATATTCTACTATTCTGAATTTGCTACACTGTAAAAAGTAGCTTTTGCTTTTTTCTTCTTTTTTTTTTTTTTTTTTTGTTGCACATAAAATTTTCTTGGTCTTTTCTACTGCAAAATTATTGTAAGATAAACAGACCCTGAAAGAAGAAGTTGTCACAACTCCTACCTATTCTCTGGTTTCCAGTTGAATGCAATCCAAAGAAAAACTTCCATGGACTTGTAGACAGGTAGCCAGATCTCTAGCTGATGCCCTGTGGTCCTGTTCAGCACTTCACAGTCCTGGCCCATGTAAAAGAGAATAGAAGTAAAAAGTGTCTAAATAACACTGCATCTATTGGAAGTACCATGTGTAATTGCAGCCCCTTTATGTCTATGGGATGACCAAGTCCTGGCTGGATTCTGGGCAGTGCTACAATGCTCTTTTCATACCTCTCATTTCATTCTTTGATTTATTTTTCTCCCTCACTTTTTTTTTTTTTTAGTGTGAATGATATAGTAGCTATGGGACCAGAGAGCTTCTATGCTACTAATGACCACTACTTCTTTGACTTCATCTTGATGTTCTTGGAGATGTTCTTGGGTTTAACTTGGTCAAATGTTGTTTACTACAGTCCAAAAGAAGTTAAAGAAGTAGCAGCTGGGTTTTATTCAGCCAATGGAATTAACATTTCACCTGACAGAAAGTAAGTTTCTCCTTGCCTGAGATTTTGTTCAATCCCACAAAAGAACCCTGGGATCCTCATTTGTACACACAGTAGCTCTGTGGTCAAAGTGTCTAAATTGGTTCATGGACAAGGTGCTGCCTGTCCAATGTGAGGGATACGAAGGGTTTGTAGGACAGAAGTCATGTGTCCTTGACTAGGACACATGACTTTAACTAGTCTTTAGCTAGAGATGCTGTTTGCTGCTTTGCATGGTGGTTTATATGCAGTAAGACCGAATGTTGCTGCATGTTAACCAGCTGATACAGAAATTTGTGTATATTATTTGCAAGCATTAATGGGGCAGAATTTCTGCAAGAGGGGCGTGCTCTATGGTCTCAAAGTCTGTAGGACTGAATTAACCAGTCGTGTGGTTTAGACAGGTGATCTTAAATGAAAAATGAAGCATATTTGTGGATCTCCTGATCCAAGGCCTGCTTCAGTGTCATAATGGAAGAACTGGCACAGTGTGAAGCTACATTAGCATCTCAGCAGATTGGCTTCAATTCCATGCCCTGTGGCCTGCTTGCAATGTCTGTTGCTATGTGAAAACTGTGAGTTGGCATTCCTCACAGAAGCGCTGGGCTTGCACAGGAGGAACGACTGTTCTTGGTGTCTGCTTACTCATACACATTGCTAAGAGGTGCTTTCTTTTGAAGGTACATCTATGTTGCAGATATACTTGATCATAATGTCCATGTTCTGGAAAAACACGCTAATTGGAATTTAACCCATGTGAAGGTAAGGTGACTGTTTCATAAAAAAGAGGCATATATGAATTTTGCCAGATTAGTCCCCAGGAGTGTTTGAGATTTCAGCCTGATCATGTGTGAAGTTCTGTTCTGGATGGCTCCTGATGTGGGTTTGCAGAGGAGCTGTGTACCATGTTACAGAGCTTCAGGTCTTCCACCCTCCCACCAGCAACCAGCGAAGGCTCCTCGGGCACGCTGTAGAGCTGCAGTGGAAATAGGCTGCAGTCAGTGTGGGTCAGTCCACAAAGCACTGAAGTAATTGCCACAAGCCTAGGTGTGAATGAGTCAATGGGGGAAGCTGGGAGCAGCAAGGGGGCTTCTCATGACATGGAGGAGGGGATGAAGCATACTGGGGGAAAAGAAAAACGTCACTGAGGGAGAAAATAATTTTTAAAATATCCGTCGAAGTTATGGACATGTCTGTTGATGATGTTATAGTTAGCTTCCAGGAATTCTGATTGCTTTAACTTCTCTCTTTCTCTTGTTTTTCTTCTGTGTTGGATAGACCCTGCAGCTGGACACTCTGATTGACAACTTGTCTATTGACACTCACACTGGAGACATCTGGATAGGATGTCATCCTAATGGGATGAAGATGTTCTATGACGATCCTGAAAATCTGCCTGGCTCTGAGGTGCCTTTTGGGAGACATCACTGGTCTCCTGGCTATGTCTGTGCGAGAAAGTTGCTCTGTTCAAATCACCCTGGTATAACTTAACTCTGCATTGCTTAGAGAAGTGCCTAGCCAGCCTTTGTGAAAGCAAAGACCACACTCGATCCCAGCTTGTAGCTTCTGCTCTCAAGTGGAAAGCCTGAACAGCCTATACTCAGCTAACAAACACCTATTCAGATCCTTAGGACACAACTGAATTATTTCCAGCTGGTAGCTTGGTCATTCTGGACTCCTCAGGATGCTTTCTGTGCAGCTGTGGCTGTGCAGTCAGATTTTGATGAACGGTGTTAATTACTGAGCCAGCACCTCTTTGCCAAACAAAAATTAATTGACTGAGTGCAAAGCACAACCAGAAACATTCACACTGGAATGATTTATCAGTGCAAATGTGGTTCATCAGTAGGTGACACTGTAATTCTTCTTTCCTTCTGAAATCAATGAAGTGCTGGCATCAGCGCACTAGCTGCTGCAAGCACAGGTGGCTGGTTGGTGTCCGTTTGGTTTCAGCATTGTCTGAAGCTTCCCATAAGACACTTTCTAAAATTATCATGTTCAATAGCAGTAGATTTATGATACTAGGCAGTTGCTTACTCTGTCTGGAAAAAGTGTGAAAATAAGATATTGAGTAACACTTAGGCTGAAGAAAACGGTGCACGTGCCTCACCGTGGGGGTGACTGCCTTACTTACTGGGACAGAGTCTGTATTGCATAGCCACTTAAAAAAACAATCAGTCTTCATGGACCATGCTTCACTGAAGCAGAATTTGTGGCCCTATCACAGAAATCATGTGGCTGCAGTTATCAACAGCTGATCAACCTAACTGATTTGTTTAAATTAATGTACTGATTTTCCCTCCATCTGTGGAGGATTTTCACCTGTGGCCGTTTCAGCAGATGTATCCTCCTCCTCCTCCGGCAGGTCCTGCGCATCCAGAACATCCTCTCTGAGGAGCCTGCAGTGACGCGCGTCTACGCTGACAACGGCTCTGTGCTGCAGGGAAGCTCGGTGGCATCCGTCTACGAGGGAAAACTGCTCATTGGCACAGTCTTCCACAGAGCTCTTTACTGTGAGCTATAGCTCGTCTCATGGGTAAGATCTGCTGCAGAGGAAAGGACTTAATTTCTTGGGAACTCACTCAGTTTCTGCTAAATTTGCTAACAACAAGGCTGTTGCAATAAAGGCTAACTAGAGTCACGGCAATGTATTTTAGCCTTCCTCCCCAAAATGAGAGTTTTATGTAAGAGTAAAGGAAATGGAACTGAGGGTGAGAAGTGAGTTTGTGTAATGTGGAGGACCCCATGTCAGTAACAAAACATAACCTAGACAATCAAATTCAGATTACAAATTACTAAACTGTCAGACATTGAATTATCTGTTGCAACTGGATTTCTAGTTGTGTTTTTGGTTGAGTTTTTTTGTTTCTCCCCTCCCCCCCCCCGAGAAAACTGATTTTATAAATGAGAATTGCCAGCTACCAGTGTGGTGTTCTTTCTTGTCACCAACCTTTGGGCTTTCCCAGGTTCTCCTTCCAAACCTTCCTGTTGGTTTTCCCTAGTGTTTCCAAAATAACTGGAAAGAGAATAAATGTTATTTCCATTTCATTTCTTTCCACTTCCCCCTTTAAGCCATTTCCTAACTTTATTTCAGTTTCATAAATTTGCCTTAATCCTTCTAAGAAAAGAGGAGGGTTTCACTTTGGAATGGTTTCTTAATGAGTCTTCCAAAGGGAGTTTAAAAAGCCTGGGTTTTTATTAAAGAGGGGAACAAGTCCCAAGCACCTTCAGTGAAAAGTTCAGTAGCAGTGTTGTCTGTCACAGCAGAAGGAACTTTTCCCGGCGCTTTGGCACAGTCATTACCTCCAAGCGTGGGTCACGCGTGTTTTGTGTTTGATTTCCAGTCTGTACAGAGCCGAT
>NW_010319775.1:15547-75942 GCF_000700745.2 Antrostomus carolinensis
CTGCAGTTACCGGTAATGCTGTGCGCTGCTAAAGGACCTATCTGGGTTTCTATGGATTGATATTTTTAGAGTGCTGTTAGTTAGCAATCTCTTGCAATAAACTGAGTTGAGGGTCTTTTCAAGTTGGGAATCAGCCTTGTGCTCTACAGCAAGACATTAGTCTTGCAGAAGCCTTTGTTTGAGCCACCACTTGGTTTCCTG
Organism: Antrostomus carolinensis; assembly: GCF_000700745.2. Lineage (NCBI taxonomy): Eukaryota > Metazoa > Chordata > Aves > Caprimulgiformes > Caprimulgidae > Antrostomus > Antrostomus carolinensis. Next base: position 15,749 of record NW_010319775.1, read on the forward strand.
CCCATGGAGCAAGCTCTTCTTTTGTTAAGGTAGAGTCCTGACTCACAGAGCAGCTCCTGCAGGTCTTTCTGTCCTCCGCGTTCCCACCTCTGATCACCGCTCCAGTTGTGTGGGAGATGCTGACATCCCACTAAGGCTCCGTGTTACTGGTGCCTGCTCCTCTGCTGGGGCTGCCACTGCTCTGGCTGTGTCTGCCCGCGCTGGCACTTCCCAGCAGCTTGGCTGTCCCTGTGAGAGATGTCACTGGGCAGACCTTCCCCGGGGGGTCACCATCCCCTCCGTATCCATCAGCTGATGTGGTCGTGTTTCCTCGCTGCTGTTCTTCCACCACTGTGTGGAGAAAAAAGGCAAACTGCTTGTGAAGCACAAGCTCAGGAGGAAAAAGAGCCAATTCCTGGGTACTAATTGCTGTTCTGGCTTTGCTGTTTCCTGCTGCAATCTGCTTCACCGCCAGCCACGGCCTCCTCTAATCATCTGGTGAGTACATGGAAAGTTCAGTACTTTGAAAATGCAGGTGCACTTCTGCCTACAAGACACAGCAAATAACCCACTCTGTAGTGGTCTGATCACTGAGATGGTGCAAACCTTCATCTGTCTTTGGGTTTTGCTGTTCTGGCTGAGAGGAAGCGTTACTGGGGGCTAAGGTTTGGGTGAGCAATGGCCCTGAACAGCGAATGTGTGTGCTGACACCTCTTGGTTCCTGTGCCTTTCCTTTCTAACACAAACAAGCCTCATGGCTTTCATCCACTGGCATAAAGGAGTTACTGCTGCCTCTCCGAGGGAAAGGGGCAGCTCTAACCAGACAAGGAGCTGGTGCCAGGGCTCATGGCCTCTACAGGAGGGATGGTGCCATCCCCCTTCCTCTGCACAGCTGCAGCGAGCTGTGGGTCTTGCCACATCACCTCCCATCCCTGGAGAGCGTCAGCTCCAACCTGAGACCCTGCACTGCCATCAGCTCTCTGGCAGAGACCCTGTGGTGTCAGACACCTCCCCGGGCACAAGACGTTGTGCCAAGTTTAAGAAAGGAGCCAGCGGCAGGTCAGCTCAGTCACTGTGCCGATCCCACTGCTGCTGGGCCAGACAACTCTCTCCTCCCTGAGTAGCAATAGCAGTTGCTGGTATTTGTGCTGTTTTGCATGTGGACAGTGCATGCTGCAGGGTCTAGGGGTGGCAAGACGGGGGGGACTCGAGCTTTAGGGTTAACCACGCGGCTCATTAACCTTGTCTCTTGGGCAGGGCTCTGCATTAGCGGGTCTGTGCACAAACTGTGTTCACAGCTCCTCTCCAAATGCTCACAGCTGATCTGGGGATTCGAGCACTGCCCAGAGTTTACCATCTGCCTGTGGAGGCTTTGGTAACAGGGACTCATGCTTTTAGGTGATGGTTTCAAGTCTTTTGCTAACCACGGTGTGCAGACAGCCCTTCCACAGAGCAGAGCCCGCCCTAAACGAGGGCAGCTTTTGTCGCATTCCTTTGCTGGACTTGCCTTTGGACAGCTGACTGCACCAAGCACTCAAGAATGTAATTTACCACAACTCCAGCTTTCACACTCCTTTCTTAGCAACTTCTCTCCCACCAGGACATTTTCACCTTCCCTGGGAAGCAGCATGCTTTCCTACAGGAACTTGTCATCCGTTTTCAGCCTTGAGGAACAGGTGGTGTTTCCAGAGCCCAGGCAGAAAAAAACTGCTCTGAAGGAAGTTCTCACAATAAGGAGGGGTTGGGGAATTAATTTGTTCATGATTAGTCATCAATGTCCAGCACTAGTATTTTAAAATAATTATTTTAGCCTTGTGCTACTATTTGTGCTCAAGTAAATGATGTGCCATCTTCTAAAGAGTTAAGGTTTTGCAACAGTGGTGTTAGTGCAGCTGAAACACCGACCAGTCACTCTGCTGGTCCCTGATTTACTCTGTGGTTGTAAAAGTTTAGCAGCCAGCATTTCCCTCAGCAGTCATAGAAGTAACCTGTCAAAACATTAATTTCAAATTTTGCAGTAGCTTAGAACATCTTCAGATCAGCAAGTTTATGTGTTGTTGGATCTTGTTAAACTTTTACTTTTTTGTTGGTTTTGGCTTTTCAGAAAATAAAGAATGTATCCACTTGTCATTGGCTTTTTTTTTTTTTTTTTTTTCCCTCTTATTTAAACTCTTCCTGTACTGAAGGTTTTCCCAGCAGTCTGCCTGCAGAGAGAAGCATGTGCAAGTGACGGGCCTCATCTTTTCCTGAAGTGTTTGAGAGGAAAGACATCATAGGTAGGACTTAGTACCTGCTATTACCAATAATAAAATTTTGAATTTTCACCTGAGGCAAGGAGGGTTGGAAACCCATCACCAGCCCCCTCTAAGGGCGGTTGCAACGCAGAGATGGGAATTGAAGCTGGGCCACTGCATCCAAGTGATGCTGGGCAGGACAGAGACAGCAGGCACGTGTTCTGCAGCAAAAGCAATGCTGGGTACAGCTTCTAATCCTCAGTGTGAAATCACCACTTGATAAAACACACTGGCAGCCTCAGTGCAGAAACAGCAGTGGAGGAAGATGCCCCTCAAGCCTGGCATCCCACTTAGAAGGTAACCCACATAGGGAAAATTTGGGCTTGCTTCCCAGAGGGCATAACCCATCACCTTTTACAGCCTGTAGTCTGGAGAGGTTCTGGGCATTTCTGAAACAACCTGCAGGTATCTGAAACAATTTGCACAAACAAGGACACGTGTAGAGATGGCTCCAGGCTTAGGAAGCTGCTGAGCAGACACATTCTACATGTCAGTTGCGGATTTACAGCCTCTTAATATACCTATTTTAATTACGAAAATTTTATGGATTGAGGATTCTTTTATCTTCTTGCAGGTGGTGGCCAAATTAGCGGAAAGCAAGACATATGATTCAGCTGCTGGGAAACACAGACTGGGTTAGACAGATTAAGTGCAGAGTATTTGGCCTAGATTCTGCCAGATGTAAATCCACTCAAACGACTACACAAATTGGACAGTCTGTGCCCTCCACTTTTACCTAATTTAATGCTTTACTAAAATTGAATAAATAAAAACATATTAAACACGTTCAGCAGAAGAACTGCTGTACTTTGAATGTATAAAATGCCTGTTATAACTAACCTACCCTTCACTGTAAAATGGTAAGATGTTTTTATATACCAAAACTAATCCAGGTCTTTTAAACAAACATTGACCAGCATCAGTGTGAAGGCAGCCTGTTTGTACCTGAATCTGCAGCAAAACACTGCATGCTACATTTCATCTCCACATGAAGAAAAAAGGCTGTTCTCTTTCCTTACTCTTTTTTTTTTAAAAAACCTTCTTTTTACATAATTACAGATTGTAAACGAGATCCCCTCGGATCCTGTGAATCATGCCATTTTGGCCAACAGCTGGGATTAAAATAATCTTTGGCACTTGAGCAGAAGGAAGGAAAGAACAAGCAGGACAAGGTCCATGCCCTCCTACCCCCCAAGTCTGACGCATGCAGCAACAGCTGTCCAGTTGTACATACCATTTATTACTTCTTCTGGAATGAACAAAAAATGGGCAGGAAAGTGAAGACTCGATACAAATTCTAATAAAGATTCAGGATTTCTCATTTTATTGCATTCGTTGTCTAACAACAATAATACTCATTGGCAAGAAATTTATTTACACTAACAAATCAACTTTAAACCACAAGGCTTTGTTGTTTGTATTTAAACTGTAAGAAAACAAAGGGCCACCATGATGTTTTGTTTTTATGTCTCTCAATAACTAAATATTAACCAAAGTTATTTTGGGGAAAACTCAACAATCTAGAGAAGTTCATACCAACCAAGCACAAGAGAACAAGCTCAGACATGGCACTACTGTGTCTTTCATGCAGATGATCAGACACCAAGATGTACAAACAAAAAATTCAGGATAACATGCACTTCATATACATTTGATCTCTTAAAAAAAAAAAAAAAAAAAAAGGAAAAAATCTGAAGCGCAATCACCTCTTCAATCATATAAAAAGAAACAAAGTAAGAAGCCAATTTTTACAGTGAGCACAGTGCATTTTAGTCTTTTAGCTGCCTGGTCTTCTAGCAATATGTCTAATGCTTGTCAGTGACCAGTGAGTTACCACTGCAACATGACTGGAAAATACGAAAGCAGTTGTTCAGACAGTAAATGTGCATGGGCAAGCATAGAGTCTGAAGAGGTTCACTGTGCACTCCCCACTTCCAAACGGCTGGTTACTCCTTATGACTGGTGCCCTGGGATTCTCTCCTTCCTCTGGACGCTTCTGCACCAGGGCCTGAACCCGCTTCCACTGGTGTCAGTTACAAAGCTCCCACTGAAAACCTGGCAGGAGGCTCAGGCTCCTGGGTTATGTGGGTTGGACCCAATCTCATGAGCTGTGAGCCCTCCTCACCTCTTCTTCCTTTGGAAGAAGAAACCTGCCCAACTCAGACCAGGTTTCACAAACCCAACGGCTTGTTCTTAACACAGTCCAAACTTTCCACAGAAGCAGGCAGCCCAAGGCACTAACACCAAGCCTTCCAGTTCTTACTGTTCACACATCTTTTAAACCATTACTTACTGCCTACAGCAAAAGTACCACAGTTAGTACTGCCAGTTCAGAAGAGAAAGCTCATTTTATAACGAGGGATTGGAGGACTCAGAGACATGATTAAAGTGTCACAACTTTGAAAAGCCAGTTCTACAGGTGGAAAAAATACTGTAAAATACATATGGGAGGTTAATGAAAGGGCTTGTGCAATCTGCAGACAACCCACACTGCACTGTGGTGAGTGGATAAGCCACCTCAGATGTCACTCACAGTTCTGCTCAAAAACAAGCTGCTGAAAGCGCTGTAACAGAAATCAGAGTTAGGGTTAAAAATATTAAAAAGGGTTTCCTTCCTAGAATACTGACACTCCAAGAAATCAATCCTACCAACCTCCCAGCCCAAAAATCCAAACCAAGGACAACCTGCAGAAACACCTGCAGAGGACCATTCTGTATGTGGTTTTAACAAAACTTTTAAATCTTCTGATCTGCAAAATACATAAAACCCCACAAGAAAAGAGTGAGCAAAGCCACAGGCACAGCCAGGGTTGATCATGCTGGTGAGACCAAAGGGTAGCACTTAGCTCCTCCCAGGCTCCTCTGCCTACAGCGCAGACCATGTGCCTACAGCACTGTAACACAGAGCTACCTGTGTGCTGACTGCTACTGCTGCAATGTCAATCTGTATGAATATCCACGTATGTATCTATGTATGTATACACACAAACCCATACTTATTCATTTAAAGAGGGAATCAAGTCACAAATCACTTAAACATGTCTAGAAAGACTAACTGATTTCATTATTTTCCATCACTAATTTAATAAAACTAAACCAAAACCATATAACTGCTCTATGCACTCTGCCCAACTCGACTGTTAAAGACTTAAAACTTAATTATGTGCTGGTTTTTTCAGTGTTTTGGACCATGACATAGGTTTCCTGAGGTTTTCAAGTGCTATTAAAAGGGTCCAGCCCCTCTGTCACTTAGTTTGATGAAAGTGCAGGGGACAAGGTCATACCTAAAAAGAGTAAGATCAGGTTTTACTTTTGCCTTGACAATAATTTCTCACTGTAAACACAGGGCTCAGAAATGAACAAAAACTTAATTCTTGCAAACTTCCCCTAAATTTCAGCAGTGGGAAACAGTGCAGATTGCGCTGCAGATGCTGTAAAGAACTACAGCTGAAACTGTGTAAACCTTTCCTTTTGATTTTCAGTGTTGTGTTGGTACCTGGAATGGTACTTCTTGACCATAACCCAACTAAATGATGATCCTCTTCCATCCTACTGTAGCACTGGATTCTGCACTATTGAAAAAAGTGGCATTTCTTTCTCTGACTTAAAAGTGGAACACAACTCATTATCAAAAATCATACAACATTGGCCACCTCTTACTTGCCAGTGTGTGATCCATGAGGTGAAGGTGGAAAAGCTCAGGAGGACAGGAGGCTTTGAGGGAAGTAGTGATGTATGAGGAACCATGATGCCCAGTGTAAAGCACCTCTGAATGTCACTAAGAGCTGAGGACTGGCAAGCTTCAGAGGAAAGCTGCTCAGTAATTCTAGTAAAAGCTCAATTCTTGTGGTATCCCTGCAGCAGACTCGAGTCTTGACACAACAGATGCCTTTGCAAAAAATTTTAAGAAGTTAAAAAACTGCAAAAGCATTTGTACAGATTGAGATACAAACATCACCTAACTCTGTCCAGCTTCTTATTACTGGCTTCTCTTCCACTGTGCAATTCTAACCTATGATCTAGAACAGGCTCTGCTTCCTGTGACCCCCACCAGGCCTGCTCAGAGCGGCGGGTGAAATGCAAACAGCAGCGGGCAACACTCGGTGCATTGCAATGAACAGGTTCAGCTCCTTCCTCACACCCTGGTCCTGATGTGCCCGGGCAGACTGAAACTGAATTGGGAGTTTTAACACAGAAGTTGCCTGGGTGCAGCACCCCACCACAGGACAAAATACAAGCTGGAAGTGAGTAATGTCAGTATGTCTGGCTGATTCGGACAGAGCAAGGAGCCACCACTCTCCACAATCCCAGTATAAACACTAGGTTTTTTAGGACTAAAGTAACCTGCAGTGCTGTGTTCTTTTATTTTTTATTTTGCAGAGTTCCATTTTTTGCTAACTCTCCTTTCTTCTCCCCTTCGGATGCTCCATCTATTCACAACCTGGCAGTACCGCAGCAACGAGCAGAGCTAGAGTTTACGGAACTGGTCTACCATCGTAAGCAGGGAGAAGTTAACTTCACCAGCCTGCTGTGGTCACCTATGTGTAAAGATGACACAGATGCATGGCTATAGGCATGGAAACACCACAGTGCCTGCATAGTGATTCAAAGGCAGTCCGGCTGGTCAGCATACTCAAAATTGCTTTAGCTCCACAAATAAATATGCAAAAGTAGGCGACAGTTACATTTGCAGGTGAGCCAAAAGAGAAAGTCCTTCCAGTCATTTAGCATGGGATATTTGTTTCTTCTTATTACATCAAAACCCCACATTAGTCTGACTTAGCATTGATTTACAGGAAGTTGAAGTTAAGAATGATGAGACATCCAGATCTTTTGTTTCATATATGTCATTACACAACACAAGGGGAAAAAATATAACACAACTGTAAAGGTTCTATAGAACATTCGCACAAGTTTCAAACTGTGCTTTACATCTGTTACTGACATTTCTGCACATCCCAACAATGAGTTACCATACTCAACAAAAGGAACCACATAAATCTCTTTCGTCACAGAAAGAAGAACAAAACTCTCGACATTGCTTGGTTTGCTTAGTTTTCATGTGTTGATCAAAATGCATTTTACAGTTTCATTTTAAATTTAAGCTGCTAGGTTATTTCCAGTTAGGTTTTTGTTGTTTTTTTTTTTTTATTCTGAGAATAACAAAATAACATTACCAGAAAGCAATTAAAAAACTCTGAATACTTAAAGGACTTAAGCTGAATTAGTTGTTCTGCTGAATAAGATTCTGATTTACAAAGAGATTAACTAGGCACTGTTCTAAGTAGCAAGAATGAAAAACTTAATGTATAATGCCAAGCAGTCTGCTCAGATTTCTAAGAAAACAAAAATCATAAAACAGGGACGTCACCTTAGACTACTATATACAACCACTTAAACATTACTACAATGTAAACATAATTTTAAAAGAAAATCATCATTGAATGCATTTATTAACATTGTATTTAAAATATTAAATTTCCAGTTTCTTCCAGGTAACTTCTCTTATTCAAATAAAAATTGATAACCTCCTAAAATAAGAGAATGCTAGTTTTATGAGGTTGTTAAACACTTGTAGGATTTTTCTCCTACAAAGAATGTTGAAAGATTCACTGCAATGTGGAATTCTCGTTAGCAGGTGTATTTTTTTCCCAGTGGTCTATCTCACTAAAAATATCACAAGCCTTTAGAAATATCAGGAAGTATCTTTTATGGTCATTTAATTTTTAGATCTGAATAAAATATACACCAGAAATTGGATTTGGAAGGAAAAATAAAGCTAGTGCTAAGTAGATCTGTTGTGCATTAGTTTTGAATGAACTGGGCTCTCTCAGTTTACAAATCATTTTACATGTCAAAGAAATTATTGGAATCAAAAGAAATTTACCTATAAACACTGCACCCCAACTGTTTCAAATCTGAGCTTCAGAGAACTTCACAGACACAAATTTGAATGCCATACAGTAAAGAGTAGAACAGAAACCAAGACAAATTAAAACAAACGTTTTCTTCAAAAGAATTTAACATTTGCATTTTTTTAGACTAGCAAATTTTAAGTTGAAGATTCTAACTTTGCATCAACATCTTAAACAATTTATGAGTTGACATGACTAGACAAAGACTGCAACTTCCAGGACGCATGAAACGGAAGTGACGTTTCTCAACTAGAAATGCTGCTATGTAGTTAGCTTTGACTAGAAAGGAGTAAGCTAGTACCTCTAGCTTCTCATTGTGGATTTTTGCCTGTTGTCTGTCCATTCTTTTGAAGAAATACTGAATATTTTCATACACTCTTAAGAGGCAGTAACACCATGCTGTGCGAGCCATACACTGCTTCTGTCATCGTCAAAACTACACAGCAGGCTTTGCCGATGGCCTCATATACCAGGAAAACAGAAATCTCTGAAAGATGTAATACAACCACTGCTAAGCCATCAAAACGTTCTATGCCCTATGCCCAAAAATTCAGGTTTTGGTGGGGATATTCTTTAAACACATCAGTCAAAACAGTCAACATATGGCAGTTTTGGACTTAGTAACCGTCACCTCCATGGCAGCCTTGATCTTAACAGCAACATACTGAATTTAATTTTAAGCAGAATCCCTCGTCTTCCTCTTCTTAAAGTGCACTTCTGTAAAAAATGAAAATCTTCAGCAGACTCAAGTTTGATAATAACTTCCAACAACAGCTTCGTAACAGCACAGCACAAAGCTTATTCTCCCGATGCCTTCTGGAGAATGAATCTGAAGTTGTGGTGTTTTTCTCGGAAAAAACCCCCCCAAAACCAAATAAGCCCAGTTTCTTGTTCAAAACACGTGAAAAAGAAAGCAGAGTGTGCTACAAGAAAGTTGCCTACACATTGGGAGCACAATTAAATTTATACAGATCTATACGCTGTGCTCTAGTTAGAAATTCATCCTTGCTCAGATATCCAAAGGATAAATGTTATCCTCAGATTTCCGTGTAAACCCACGTAATCATTTAAGGCTTTGCCTCCTTCCTGGATTAACTATTGTACAGTTAACAGAAAGAGTTTCACCTCCTGTCTTTTACCCAGGGGGAATATTGACTCTCCTGTCTTTATCTCCAGTGTATAATAAGACGTCACTGAATAGTTGTGTTTCCAGAGCAGTGTTGCTTCAAGGTACTGACGCAAGATGAAACTTACTCCAGTAGACGGAACTGAGTATCCAAACACCGTAAAGAAGCTGAACTTCCAGTTAGAAAGTTAAGTCAACCCTTATCAGACAGAGTACAACTCCTTTTACCCAGCTGAAGAAATGTTCACCAATCATTTTGACTGTCCATCCTATTCAGAAGAGGTGAAGCACTGGACCATGCTCCTCAGCATCATGCTGGTTACTCAAGTGACCAAACATACAGAGCTCAATAGAGAAGAGTAGTTTGGAAGGAAACACCACCACACAAATATGAAATCTGTTAGCTGTCAACAACAACAAAACAAACTGAGGGGCTGGGGTTGTTTCACATGGCAACAGCAACGAGCGTGAACTGGATATGCAGGAAAATAAAACTACACAATATAACTCTTCCTAGTCATTCTATGTATAGCCCCATTTCTCCGTACACACTCTTGTGTCATGAATACAAGAAAGCTGAAGGGGCACCAGAGTGGATATGAGCTTCTCTTCCCTTGAAGTGCCTCCACTTTCCAGCAGCACTTCTGCTTATCACTGCTCATTAGTGCCCTCTGTTGCATCTGATGAAGATTTGTCTGTTTTCTTCGATTTCCTCTGCAGTTGCTCTTGTTCCTTCTTCCTAAGCTTTTCCCTTTGCTTTTCCATTTTCTCTTGAGCTTTGCGAGCTTTCTCCAAGGATGTTTTCATTTCCTTTAGCTTTTTTTTAATGATTGCTCTGTCCTGGGAAGATGTCATACCAAGAGCCTGAGGTGGGAAAAACAAAATTTAAAACAGAAAAAAAATTTCATACGGTTTAATCTATCACATTTTTTTTCATATTCTAGTAGTAACTTTTCTTAGGTAGAAGACTATAACAACAACAACAAGCAAATCTGAGACGGACTCAGATACATTACTGATGTGTAAGTAATACACTTCTGTACTACTTTCCATGCCTTCTACTTCTAGAATATTAAAGAATTAGATCTCATTGCCACCACCAAAGTTGATTTCATTGATCAAATGAGGCAAATAAAGACTAAACTATTTGCCTGAAGCCATCTAAGTCTACACAGAACAAGAATTCCCAATTCTCACTGCTATGCCTTAGTCAAAAGTTCATTTGTCCTCTTCTAAAACCCCCAGAGTTAGTGAAACGTTAGGAAAAAAAATTCAGAAAGGGAACACCAAACTTTGACTTTCAGATATACTGAGCCTCCTTCCTATAATTATTCTTGACAAACGTAGATTCATATTTTCACTACAAGAAACAATATGCATAGTTTATACATCAAAACTGTATTTAGTTCTAACAAAGCACAACTGGTATCAGCTTATGCCTCCAGTATCCCAGTAAACTATTTTTCAGTTGCTACTTCTGATATATTTCTATTTACTATTTTCTCTGAATCACTCTTTAGCAAATGAGAGCTGGATAAGAAATATGTGCATGCTAATACCATTTACACATGCTGCTATATGATTTATGCATGCAAATATGGGTACATTATACACACTCAAGAATCTTCACAGAGCAAATACTCTCTACTTCTGAAGATTTTGAATCCAATGTGTACGGGAATTGCTCACAGTGTTGATGTGGCTTTATAGTCTCCGTTTATTATAGTCTTTATACTCTGTGTTTATACTGTAGTAGTATATAGTAGCAATATACAACCCCCCACACAGGGATTCACTGCTTTCTGGCTGAATTCTTACTTCATTTAAGATTACCTAAAGTGATAATAAATACTACAGTTAGTCTTGAAGTCCAGTCAGTCAATTACCTTGAGCTTACTCCCATCCAGCTGAAGGAGATGCTCCCCATTAATATTTTGGGCAGTGAATTCAGAAACATACTGTTCAAGGTTCAGGCTCATTAACCAGTGGGAAACCTGCTGCACGCTCCACTCCTGAACAGCACGACTCTGACACTGACTGTGCTTAGGAGACTGTCCATCGTCAAGGATCTGTGACAAAAACATGCTGCATTATTATTAAAAGGGTAACATGGTTGAGTAACAACATTTTTCTACACAAACCACCAGCACCAGTGCAGAGCTATCTGTACTATCTTTAAACTACCATAGTAACAATTTCACACTGCTATATTACATCTGTATCTAACCAGGTATCTAAGAATTGGTATAAGGTACCCAAAACGTCTTCAGAAGAAAAAGGAACTGGCATTCCTTTTAACCCAAACAGGGACTGAAATGGCCAGGTGACACAATTCAAAACAGGTACAGTCCCATTCCCTCACAAGATTTTTATCCTTCAAATTAGAACGTTTCTAAAGCTGACAGAGAGTAGGTTTAGAATAGATATTAGGAAGAAGTTCTTCACTGTGAGGGTGGTCAGACACTGGAACAGGTTGCCCAGAGAAGTTGTGGATGCCCCCTCCCTGGAAGTGTTTAAGGCCAGGCTGGATGAGGCTTTGAGCAACCTGGTCTAGTGGAAGGTGTCTCTGCTGATGGCAGGGGGGTTGGAACTAGATGATCTTGAAGGTCCCTTCCAACCCAAACCATTCTATGATTCTAAAGGATGCAATGAATTCTGCATTCCACCCCTGGGCTCACTCATGGATCTTTATGATGTGTTTAAGCTATAAACCAAGAAATTCAAGGGAAAAAGTCCTCCGAAAAACACTCTAAAGTTCAAAGTGATGCTCCTGGGCTCACTCATGGATCTTTATGATGTGCTTAAGCTATAAACCAAGAAATTCAGGGGAAAAAGTCCTCCAAAAAACACTCTAAAGTTCAAAGTGATGACATCAAACAGCCAGTGAGACTGATACTATCTACAGGAGACTATGAGATGACACAGAGGAGCAGGAAGGCACACACAGCGATCCCACAGCCCTGGCCCTGCTCTCATCACGTTGTGCTGCTGCTGTGGAGAGTACACACACAGCACAGGGGAGGCAGGTGGGGCGTCTGCTACTGGGGGCAGCCCCATGTCCTCTCTCTGCCACTTACTTCCACCCAGGGGTATGCCAGTGGGGCCTGAAACAAAAGCTACTCTGTCCCAGCTGTGGTCAGCAAAGCAGCTGCTACAGGCTGCAGCAGCTGTCTGCTGTTAGAGCAGCTTTTATACTGGGTTGGATGATGCTGGGAGCACTCTCAGCTTCTGGCTGTCCAGTTCTCAGGGCTGGGGAAAAGACAGATTAAGCACTATCTTTTCCTTCTCCTGTGCCAGCAGAAGCTCAGTGCAGCTGATGCTTGGCCTGGCGGATTTACTCTGACAGTGACCCTCCTCCCCCTTCCAGCATACCGCAAAAACTGCAATTTGCTATGGTCTTGAAAACTGTTAGCAGAAAAGAGAGGGGAACTCAAGATAAGGAGAGAGGAGCCAGTGACATCTGCATGTTCTGCTCGAGCAGAGGGGTTTGCCAGACAACACCATAAAACAAGAAATGTGAATCTGCAAATGAGACGATACATTGCCACGCGATGGTCACATGATTCACCACAACAGCACACTAGTATCTCACCTCATCATCAATCATATCCAGGCTCTGAGTGAGGGAGCAACAAAGAAATGGGAAAGAAAAGCATTATAGAAACAAAATACAGAACATGTAACAGCATGTAAAAGTTCAGGCAAGGGTGGCACTAAGATTTGCAAACAGGTATGGCTACTCAAAACCAAAGAGATTTCTTTTAAAAAAAATATTTCCAGAAGCAGAGAGGTTATGTTGAAAGCTCAGCACATAACATGATTTGGCAGCTAAACCTGAGACTGTGTCAATGAAATCACCTTGCAATTCCTGGTCTTGACACCCTAGAACCAGTGGGAACCTTCCTGATGACTCCAACAGCAAGAGCAAAAGCTCCTTAATTAGAGAACAACCTGCAAGAACTGGGTTCCCTCTCCACTCTTTCATTTCCTGCATCTCCTTCAAATAACCATGTCAGATCTGCCAGAGAAGCCTGAGAGAAGGAATGCTTGCAGCAATATGCTATGAAGGGTTGAAGAGCAATGCTGGCTTGTGGAGGTTTCCACTGCAGCTCTTGCTGAACATGCTGCCTGATTTGGAGGCTGCAATCTGGCACACAGCAGAGGATGGAGAAAATAAATTCATTTTTATAAATGTGCTCAAGCTTGGTATTTAGAAGTGATAAAATAGAGAGCTGAACAAGCAAAATGAAAGCATTTTCACCCTGGAGGTGTTTAAGGCCAGGCTGGATGAGGCTTTGAGCAACCTGATCTAGTGGAAGGTGTCCTGGCTCATGGCAGGGGGGTTGGAACTAGATGATCTTTAAGGTCCCTTCCAACCCAAACCATTCTATGATTCTATGATTTTTAAGCTTTTAATTCAATTCCACTGGCAACAAGGCGTTGTCACGGTAAAATACATAAGGGGAATGAAACACGTGAAGAGAATGGAATGCATTATCAAGATAGTATTAATACTAAATAAATAATAAATTACAGTTTTCAGTAATTCATAGAATATACAGACCTGTATGCAGTCTCCTGTGATTCTTGTAAATTTTTGCCCTTTATTACCTGCAATAAGTAACCTCTAAAGAATGGTTGGGTTTGCAGACTTGCATTTTGCCAAATGGAGTTGCACGGAACAGCTGTCATTCTTTCAACCCATGCAAAGCATGCAGGCAGTAATACAACAAACCTAACTATCATGAAAAAAAAAAAAGACATAGATACTTCAAGTTCCTCCTCTCCAGAAAAAAACCCTGGCTCAAACCTCACATGAAAAATGTGAAGTTCTTATGGAACGTTTTTAAAAGAACAAAGGCATAGGTTTCCTGAGTCCACAGCACATGTTGTCAGCTACTATCAAATTGAGCAACTTCACTGACAACTGAGTTACAAAACTAGTATCTTAAGAAAAGTATTTTCAATATATTACATTCAGCTCAATTACGTCACCAATTTACAGGGTTAGGAATGCTTTTTCACATTATAATTGTTTGAAAAAACTCTGGTTTGAAGTAACTGAATTCAAATCCATTATGCAAAGCAAGCACAAAGAATGTGAAGTGGATTAACACATATACTTTCTAATCAATATACATACAATCAGGTACAGTAACACACAATTACTGCATGTACAGGTCATTATTATTTTAATGTATCAGGGTAAAAATTAGTCTTAGGTGAAGGTGCCTTACATCTCAACTATATTTACCAAACTATACTATATATTTATCTCAAAATTGTCTCAACTATGTCTAGTTTACTGTATGTCTATATATATCTGTAGGTCCACATGTACATATGTATAATATAGGAAAAATGTAGTGAAATGTTTGAGGACATAGCATCTCTTTGGAAACCAACTGCATTCTATTTCCTTAGGATAATACCATAGGGCCTTTATTTTAAGTCATTATTATATGAACAAAGAAAAATCACAATCTAGGAAAATTGAGATTAATTTTCTTCTCCCATTCTGCTGTCCAAAAAATATCTCTTTATTATTTGAGAAATTATCAAACAAAATGCCATGGGAGAAAGAAAACAACTATTTCCCACCATAAACAATTTCAACAACATACCTCATCTGATGACAGTGCTAAGGAGTGTGAGAAACCTGGGGTTTTAGGTTCTGCTCCTAAACCGCTCAGATCAGCTGAACTTGTGCTGCTGGGACTGAAATCATCATTGAACGTGAAATTCTGTGGAGAAAAAGATGAGTCAGAGTGAACAAACCATCTCACATGTGCATCTAAAGGGAAATTTGCTTTCTGTCTTCCAGGTTGGCATAATTCAGGAGTGATTTCAATCATTTACGAAACCAGTTACAATACACATGAGGAAACCTAATTTTTAGTACTGTTAGTATTTATAGAATACACAGTGTTTTTACCACCGTGTACTTCAAGAGACACCTTTACCAGCCTAATGCCCCAATGAATAGCAAAGGGGTCTGAAAGCAATTTCCAGACTCCCTCTTAAGATGCTGTCTCTCACCCTGGAACTAAATCAATACTTCCATGAGTTAATCACTAGCATTTTACTGTCCTCCAAATATTTAGGACAAGACTAGCGCAGGCAGTAGCACAAAGAATAGGACAGAGGATTAATTAGCAGAGAGAAGTGAAAACTGCTATTGAAACAGCAAGGAGAATATCCTGTGAATCCACTTCTGAGTCCCAAATAATTTCCTAGAAAACTGAAAGGATCCTCTCTCTTTGTCTATATCTATAAAAAAACCCTGAAATTGAAAGTAAAAGAGATCTTTGGATACTGAATGTTATTTACTGAACTACCAAACAGTTTTTTCTTAACAATGCAATGTCAGACATCACACCTTACAGCAAAAAATAGCAAAAGCGTGCTTGTATTTTCCAGGAATACAGCAAAATTACCATCAGAAGAAAACAAAAATTAACAAGGACTTCACATTAGAGTAAGAACCATAAAACCCCAAATCAATAAAAAATAAAGGACACCATCATATTCCATTTAACTTGAATATACAGTTAATGACACAAAGACCTCTAATCTCTACTTTATTCTAACATATAAATGAATATAAAATTCAATTAGTTTTGACATTCAATTTAAAAAAAAAAAAAGATCCAAATATCAAAACTAAGAATAACACAAAAATAGTTATCCTTTTATCCTCTCCAAAGATATCTGACCTGTCTTTCCTGAAAACAGTAAGGCTCCCAAAAATATCAAGTGTTGGTCCTCTTAATTTTGCTGGAAATCCAACTAAATCTTGGTATCACACTGTGCTTTAAAAACCTGAATAGCAGTATACTACTTGTTAATCTAAGAGCTTGCAAACTTTACAGAGAACAACAAAACTTTTTTGTGATCAGTTTTCTTACACCTACATTGAGAATTCCTGTTCTGCCTTTCCCAACATAGTGGAGTTCTAGCAGCTTCCTCAATACACAAACTTTTAGCCCCCACAGCACTCTTAGGCCAGGAGTTCAACAGCTCTACCTCCTGTTGTGTGAAGAACATATTTTGCTTTTTTAAGTATGCTGATTTTTCTTTTACCTCTATTTTGTGCAATCTTCAGCCTTACAATGAATTTAAAATTTAATTTTCTATAGGAAAAACACAAGATAGCTAAGGCCTGCTACTAATTATGACAGCGGAACAAAACCTCCCCCAAAACCTCAACCTAATACTAACTTTAAAAAGGAATGCTTTTTACCCCACTTGAAAATTATTTTTATACAATGTTTGTTTAAAGGCACAAATAGGATTTACATGTCTAATCCTCATCTTTCTTTTTCAAAAGAAACTGGGAACCAATTACTTCAGAGAGTTCATCTGTGGTCTTCTCTATCAGTCTGGACTGCCTTGTGTTGCTCTCCTTAGCAGGTAACACAAGCACAGCTACGACCTTCCACAGCTTGGTGCACTGCAGAAGTAAGGTATCACCAACTTCTGGCACCAAAAGAGTAAGAAATGGCTGTGGAAACTGCTATTATGTACATACATGTGCTTACACAATACAGAGAAATTAGATTTCTGATTCATATTTCTGTACATAAAGTTGAGAACCATATCAGTTTCTTTTTACCAGATCAACATAAAAAGTCAACTGCTAAAAGTTACAAGAAGATACAGGCAGAGAAATATTTCCAGAAGTGAAAATAAACATGAAAAAGCTAAGTATATTACTATAACCAAGGGTTATTTAAGGAGTTATCATGCTGAAACATTCATGCACATAGAAAGGAATCACACAGACGTATTAAATTGCAATAGTTCATATTTACAGTTCAAGCATCTTCATATAGAGAATTAAATCCAACATACAGCATGCATGACAAACAGATTTCATTACTGGGGGGAAAGAAGGCATGTGATTGACTGCATACAGCATTTCTTCACTTGCAAACACCTCGTTTGAACAGGGGTAGGTATTCCCACAATCAGTCCTGAAGAATGCAGAAAGTATCTATAATTGAATACACAAATCTAGCATTTGTTCAGTGGATCCAAATGCTAATTTCCACTGGTACCACTTGCTTTTGTTACAGTACAGCACACCACAGTTAGTTTACTGAATTAATGTACATTAAGACAGAGTAAAAAGGTAGAATGTGGAATGGTACAATGACAGAGATGTTCTGTTTGGATGAGCTTTTACTGTACAATGAACACCATGCACTGTTTATTGTAGTAGTCACATATTGGCCTGTTCTTTTTCCAGAAACACGAAGCCAATTATGCCACTCAACACAGTGGGAATAAGGTAGTTTTTATTTTCTACCTTCGACCCTTTTTTAGCTGGACTTATATTTTCAGAAGAAGGTTCAGTTGAGCTGGTGGGCGATGGCAGGTTGCTAGAAGAATTGGATCCCTTGCCACTCTCTCCATACCATGTGAATGGTACACAGTGTGGGAGAGAGGAGGATCGCTCTGATAAAGATTTAGTGTTTGCTGATTTCTGCAGCATCTCTCTGGCGGTCCTGTTTAAGAGAATGGAGCAGGAGTATGTGTTAGATTATAAAATAAGAGACAACAAAATGCTACAGAGGCAGTTAATTATAAAAAGAGTGACATTCCCTGTAACTGTGACTAAAGAACTGAGTGGCATGCAGATGGTAGGGGCATGTCTGAAATCTTTCTTTCAGCAAAAGAAGAAAAAAGTGGGTTCTTTTGATTCTTTTTCTAACTCAAGCTCTCTGAGACAACACACACCCAGCAAATGGAGACAGATGCCAGCTGTAAATGCCTGTACTCCCACTGTTCCAATGTGAACCAGCTCCAGTCAAGAAGTCACATGTTGTGTTGGTGCATTTCTGAGCCTCAGCCGTATCTCAGCATGATTCAAGAGATCAGAACTCAACACTGATCCAAGTGGGCCCTGGTTCCCAGAGAAGGTCTGGCTTGGATTCTGAGCACAGGCTGCACATAGATTAATACAGCTGTGTCTGTATTAATCTATGGAGATGTGCCTTTGTTACAACAGCTAAATACTGACAGAGTATTATTATCTTGATTTTGAAGTTATTAAATACTAAAAATATTAATATAGAAAAATGAAAGAAACACCTAAGTGATATTATCAGTTTCTCTCTTTGTAGTAACAAAGATTGCAGTGGATAATGTGATCAAGGCAAAGGTTACAGCTATAAAATAAAATACCTAATTATTCACTAAATGTATCATGTCAACAGTACAGTATGTAAATTAAAAATAACCATGAAAACAACTTATGCATTTGTCATATTCTCCTATTATTTATATCAACATAGATATTACTGTTTCAGAGCACTGAACTTCTATTGCTCTTAGCAGCCACCAGTAAATTGCATGCATATAAACCTCCCCTCAACTTCTACCTTCTGGACAGCTTCTAAATAATTATTAACATAATCACTAGAGCTTTGTATATTGTGAAGCCTCTTTTCATTATGGATGAAATTGAGGTTGCTAAAGGGCCCCCACCCATGGAAGCAGAAGAATCCTCCCTCCCTTTAGCTACATAAAGGTAGATGTATCTGACTCAGTCCAGTACTCCTCCCCCATCCTCCAGTCTTGCTTGTAAGTAGGAAGAAAAACTGAATTGTGTTGCTCAAATCACCTAGCTTCAGGCAGGGGAATTTATGCTTCTTACTTAAACGGGGAATTTTTTATTTATGCAACATTAGTGGTAGTCTTAGGAAATAATCCAAGATTTTATTTACATATCCTGAGTTCTATTTTTTATCAATGGCAAAATAATGCATGCAACATCCACCTGACAGTGTGATTAATTCTACATCTATCAGTTGCTGTAATGGACGTAATTATAACAGGATGCCATCTTTTGATCATCATCTTCCTTCTTTCAAAGAGATTATACAGCTTTGGACTGTAGACAAAACATCCTCACATTTCTTCTGAGGCAAATTCTTTGGACTTAGTAACAATGGAAGTGACAACGGGTGTTTAAAAAGTTATACTGAAACAACAACACTCCAGTTTACAAAGGCACAATGAGAATTACAAATGCATATGAATTTTGACTTTGTAAGCAGTATTAAACTTTGCTTTTAGCAACTGTATCCAAACTCAGAAATATTAACAAACAATACAAGTAACTGATTTATCAAATGGTCTAATAAGCAACTGATCTCTCTATGCTGACATCTCCTTTCTCTAAGGAAGATACCTATAGGATCTCACAAATGTCTGTAATGTACTGTGTTGGTATAAGGAACATGCCAAGCTCTTACAAAGAAGCATACATGCATCTCCGCTACCCTGTGGTTTGGTATGTAAATGCTACATGATGTTTAATACCCTGCTGAGGGCACTAGCTGCCTTACAGCTACACAGAGGTGCAGAGAATTTGCTTTATCAAATCTCTCCCTGTCACTAGGGAAATCCAGCAGTGAGTATAACTAATTCCAGGCCACACTGTAAGCAGACACACCAGTGGAGCAACTGGAACAAGATTTCTGACACCAGTGCAGAGGCGATAACTGCTGCCTAAGATCACAGAAGATCCTGCCAGATATTTACAGGATACAAATGTATGTGGAGACAGAACATTGCACTTCAGTACAGTGTGCCTGAGGGAGTAAGTCAGAAGTCTAAGGTTTCTTTTGCTTTTCTGATTTTACAGAGCTACACAATATACTTGTCACTGGGTCTCCATATATTAAGACTGTCAGCAAAACTCCACAAATGGCTACACACTGGATTTCCACCACAGTGATTTTCTGAGTAGCATTCCAAGTTGGTTTTCTTACGATAGCTCTTTTATCATGTAGGTTTTCTTTTGCATTGTTTTATGTGCAGAGAGTTTTTCACTTGCTATGTCCATTCCAGACTTTTGGAATCTATTAATTTTGCTTAGCACTCCTGACATTAACTTGTCTTTCATCCCTGGAACCAGGTATCACCCCCTGTAGCTGTGATCTTACCAGACACATCAGCACGTGAGGAGAGACCTTCAGTAAAAATCTACACTAGCTTTGACAGAAGACTGCTTCCTGCCATTTTGAACATTGATTTATTTGTGAATTGGTAATGTGACAAGCGCTGTCAGCATTTTTCCTATCTATTTTCAAATTACAACATTCATCTTCAGAAACAAACCCTTCTGAAAGCACTCCTGATGTGGGTGCTGTGAAGCTGCAGTGAACAGCTGCTGCCCATCCTCACTCTGGTGTTTTGGGGTCTTTTAAAAAATATATATGGAATTGTGTCAGGATTTCTGGTTCATGGGTATTATTAACTGACTGTGTGTGCATCTTATAGGCCAGTTCTGATAACCTATTTCTGCAAATCCCATCAGTGGATGCAACAGCAGTAGTGATGCCATGATACTATAAGCCTCCAAGTATTTTTAGATTATATGTTAGTCTTTCATTAGTTAAGAAATCTAGGCCTGTAAGCTCAGAAGGTTAGCTCAAAGCTTAACTCCTACTTATATGAAGTCACTGGGACTGTTAATGATCCCATCTGCTAGGATGATTAGGTTTTTCCAATGTGTCTGGCATACAATTTCTTGCATCCTCAATCTTTTACCCATACCTACTGCCACAGATCACCCTCATAGCTTCTTTCTCTTTCCGCTTCTTGCCCTTGTTTGAACTCCTTCTCAAGGGAGCCCTACAAGAATATCAGAAAACATCAGTAAACATCTTTGAAATTTTACTTTCAATCCTTTTAATGAAAAAAATAAGTATTTTAAATAACAAAATGCTTACCCAAGATCTGCAAGTTTTCGCTTTAGTTTTTCTGTATGCCCTACAGTAGGGCTAGTTGTTCTTGCTGCCTGAGCACATGTGGCACCATCTAGGACATATTTGTACATGGAAGAATGTACATTATTATTTTTAATTGCTACTGATAGCTATTCCACTTTCCATCCCGAACAGTTTGTGTATCTTTTTATAGTTAGATATGCACACATATACATGTGTGTGAGTATACAATTTAATTACGTGAATTCTTCTCATTTTTAAGATGGTGTGAAGAGGAATAAAAATAAATAAATACGTTCAGAATTTGAAACTACACATGAAGAAATCTTTTTAATTGAAGAAAATGAAAAGTTAATCAAAAAAGATTTACAGGTAAACATTACAGTGAACCAATTTTTTAAACTCAGCAGTAGCCGCTTAAGTTGCCTTTTACAGAATTCATTTGGTATGTATGATTTACTTCCAGAATGACTCCTGAAATACTTTCTTGAACTTGGAGCCAAGGGTACCTTTTATGACAGACATGCTAGGGAACGGTTATCTGTTTAGTTTGAACTCCTTTGTTAAAATAAACATTTAACTTGAAATCCAACCACTGTAAAAAAAAAAAAAAAAAAAAAAAAGTAGCTTAGTTAATAAATTTGCCCTGAGACGTCTACCAATTTTTGATGTATTCTACAAACACTGTTAAAGCCTAAAGAGGAAACAGCCTGTGGTACCTATAAACCCAGAACAGTCTGCAAAACATCCTGTGAAATCTATATGGAAGCTAAAAGAAAACACACAGCAGCTGAAAAATTCAGACACAGTTTCTGTGATTCTTAAACATAAAGAGTGTCTTCAAACACTCTATGGGAGCAAATGAAGGTCAGTCACTCGTGTCAATTGCACCACTTTGGTGACTTTTACAATGTGACCTCAGATGTACAATGACTCTCAACTGAAAGCACTGCTGGGTTTGTGGATTTCTCCTACCGCAGCTGACATAAAATAAGCCCTCAGAATTAACTCAAAATATCACAGCACCATTGCAGGACAGTCAACTATGTGTACAGAACTTTTTACGCTGCTTTGTAGGTAATATTTGTCCAAGTTTTCATTGAAGTAACAAAATCAATGTGCAACTGGTTCATAAATCCTAGGAAAAGCAGGAAAATAAGCCTCTTGCAATAACCATACTGTAAAAGCCATACTATTTCTACCCAACACAAGTCCTTATGTTAAAGAAAACCATTCAAGAACAACTGAGAAGTAAACTCATGCCAAAAAAGCAAACAAAAAGAAGTAATATGAAGAATGACAAAAGCAAGCAAAGTCTCCTGAAAAGAAAACCACTGCAGGGACGATGAGAACTTTAGGCAAAGTTCTCACTTTTTGAAATGCACTTTTCAAATGCACTTTTTGAATCAACACAGTTTCGCACACTCCTCTCCTGTCTCCTCTTATGGTTCCTCTTTCACCTTTAATGCATACTTCGCATTTAACCACTGTCAAAATTGCCACTTTCAAGAAGAGAAGTCATGTTTGTTTTCACACTAACTATTCACAAGCACGCGGGGCCTGGGGGTCCGGGGGTGGTGGGCTTTTTTTTTGAGAAACTTCTTAATGACGGTAAATGAAACGATAAGGTACATTGCTTTTGTGGTGGGCAAATAATGAAAGCATTTAGTAGCTGGAGGTTTTGCTGCTGTAGTAGAAGAAATAATCTGGAGAGCCCAACAGGGACACGTAGCAGCTACCTGGTATGGCACATTTCTGTTCAGGCTCTGGCATCACTGTGCTCCCTCTCACATGCAGCTTGGCTTAGCCAGGGCTCTCTGAATAATGACAACTTGCTGGGGAAAACATTCTTGCTGGCTATGGGATACAGTGGAAGATGGATGGGCTAGGTCCCAAAACCAGCTGGCAGAGTAGAATTGAATCTACACGGGTCTTGCACACATGGAGGTACACAATGCTTGGCACATGGCAGTGGCCACAAACCAGGGGTGCATGTGCCCTGCCTGGGCAGGAGGGAACTTTGACCACCCTTGATGGGTGCATCTTCCCTGACTCCTTGTAGTTCTTCAGAGAACGTGAGAAAGAACTGGTTCCTCAGAATTAATCACACAGATGCTGTTTAATCCATCACTCTCAGCCTCAAGGAGCTGGTGTAAATAATCTGTGGCTGATGGATGTGAAAAGAGACTAGACCTAACTTTCTTCCCCAAGGTCACAAAACAGTTGCAGGCAGTCTCAGAAGAATATTGTCCATAGGGGACACCTCGGCTGCCTTGTCAAAGGATGCTGTTGCACAGAACAGGCAGAACTGAAGAAAATAAATTAATCGTACACATACATGAAAAAGTTGTGCTTAAAAGACAAACAAGCAAAATTCCTCATCACTTTGCAATGAAACTGATCTCATGCCACTTCAGGTCTTCCCATAACACTGCAGGATCTCACAAGGGAAAAAAAAAAGACAAGTGTGAGCTTGCTAATGCTCACTTTTGCTAATGAGAGATTAATTAATGGACACATACGTGTCCACAGATGTGGTTCTCCTTCCATCTCTAAAAAATCCCTACCTGAACACACAGAACAAATACAATGGCCCTTTTATTTTCTGACCTGTAAGAGTTTGACAGCCAAATAAATAATCAATTAAAACAGTATCACTACAACACTTGCTGCCAAAAAACTGCTTCAGTATATTTCTTTTTTGTAGGACTTATTAAATGCAAATTTTCCATTTGAAACTAAATTTCTGGTTTAATTTTCACATAATCCTCAGAACCTGGATAAACCTGAAAGCACTGGTTGTTTACTTCATGGTCACAGTGTGGAAAGCACACCATCAATATTTAGACAGAGATTATTTTTCAAATCTAAACTGGAAATAGCGACACAGTGGGTGAATAGAATACCCATTCCTTACACTACAAGGCTAGTCTCCACTAAATTTTTATCAAGATATTTTTCATACATCAGTTGGAAATGCAAGGTTTACAACTTCACTGATAAACCAATCATACACTCAACAGAAGTATGAGTTTGGAAAGTCACATTCTTATGTTCACATCCTTATTTTACTTGCAAAACTCAAATACTGAATTTAACTTTGATTTATTAACAATTATACAATTAGAAACTATACAGTTAAGACTAGTATTTCAGAACACATGTAAAAATGCTAGCATATATTAACCTATCCTAAATTCATCCAAACTTCATTGATCTGTCTTTTAGGGATCTGTGTAAAAGCCCTGTATGAATATGAAGAAAAAATAGGCTGTAAATCAGTGGCAAGTCTTTTCAGACACAGAGACAAACAAAAATGCTCAACAAATTGTTATTTTCGGTTAATTTAAATAACCCAGAGTTTGTTAGAAAACTATCCAGGCCTATTCCTGCAGTCCTCAGGAACAATTTTTATCACATATTGTAGCTTATGTGACAGTTAGAGAATGCAAGGTGCGTAGATAAGAATGTTGAAGTTGTGTATAATTCTAGTTTTGACTTCAAAAGGCATCTGAAAAGGAGGGCTGAGTATTCTGTGCCATATCATACTGTTAATGCATCTAATAAACTAGTATCTGAGACATGTACCTGAGCTAGGCATGACTGCATCATGTTTTATCCAGTTTAAAGAATCTGAATTAAATAAATAACAATGCAGCCAACTTTCCCAACAAATTACTTGGTATTTTTTTTTCTGTAAATGAAGAGTCTCCAGATACTAACCTCTTGTTTAATCTAGACTATGTTGCCTCTCAGCAATTAAAAGCTAAAATCCATTATTCTTGCTTTACAATCCTTTCCCCATCCTCCAAAAAAAATCATCTAGCAGTGCCAAAATCACACAATTCAAGTAAATACACCGTGTTAAGCATGTTTCTAATACAGAAATGTCCCAAGGTCCAGTAATTAAGGGGTTTTTTAAAAAACAAAATACAAGATTTTCTTAAAGGCATTTTTTTTTTTCTGTGAATTCTAAGAAAGAAAAAAATAAAAAGGAAGCAGTTCCTGATCTCATTTTAAACTTTGTCCTTTTCTTATACCATCATACAAGGTCATTTGTGATTTTTTTACTTCCAGGTAGACAAAAGACGTTATGAGATGATGGCCTTCTAGTTGCTAAGGTGCTACTACAAAACAAAAGTTCATAAAGTAGATGTAAGAGAGCAAAATGATGCATCGAGTTATTATAAAAAACAGTAATACCTTTATCCTGTAAAATATTCCTGCCAGCTGGGTGATTCAAAGGAGATGCTTCAGAGCTGTGCCCAGATTTTGAAGGAGAGGAAAGTGGAGTGTCTCCCCGAGCATGCAGGGAAAGGACACCTCCTTTGTGGTGTTGTCCTTCTTCTTGGTTTTCAGTTAAGTTGTCAAGTGAGATTGCTGCACTGCTAGCCACAGGGGAGAGAGAGGAAGCACCAGAATCTGATGCTGGTGAGGATGCTCTCATGCATAAGGGCAGTGGTGATTTTGAAATGTGCATGGGACTACTGTAACTGTTTGACAGCTGTTGGTATAAGAGATTATAAAGCAGGTTATACCATTTAGTAACCAATCAGAGCAAGGTTTACTTTGAACATGCAATTATTTTATTCATTATTTAGCCTTCTCTGTATGAAATACTTTAGCAGTTCATGTCATTACCTTTTGATACCACACGCAGTATTGTTTATTGGTATTTGCTTTCAGACAGAAATCAGAATAGGACAAAACAATGAGTGAATATCGCATCAATTGTGTTAAAAATTTAACAAATACAGAAATGCACAATTCAAGTTCCTTTCACCTTCTGCGTAAATGAAAGGACCCACTCTGCATTATAAAGCACACATAAATCAGAAAGCCCATGATTCCTGTTGAAAAAAACCCAACACAACAAAACTGAAAAACCAGGTGTGCTGACACAAAGGAGACTGGACTCGCACATCACTCAAGGACATTCATAGCATACTGGCCACAGAGGAATAAATACTGC
This sequence comes from Antrostomus carolinensis, assembly GCF_000700745.2. Lineage (NCBI taxonomy): Eukaryota > Metazoa > Chordata > Aves > Caprimulgiformes > Caprimulgidae > Antrostomus > Antrostomus carolinensis. The sequence continues at coordinate 41,776 of NW_010319775.1, forward strand.
CTGTGCTACAATGAAAGGAAAAAGACAGAGGACGAAATGACTTACAGGAGCAATCTAGCAGTCCATAGGAAACCTGAAAGAGAGTGCAGAGTCATTCTCACCTTTCGTTCAAGGCTGTCCTCTCCATCAGTAGAACTGATGCTATCATACAGCCTTGTTCTAGAAGGCCTCTGCCGCTTGTTCTTCACTGAAAGCTGAGCTCGAGTCTTCAGAGCTTTGGAGTCCAGTCTCTCTGTTTCTGGCACTGCTTCATTGAAATCTGCACAGAAACATGATTTGAAGATATTTAAATGAAGAATCTTTCACTACTTTTTCCTAAGACAGGACTTGCAATTTTGAGTACGCGCACTTTGCATGTTTTACTTGTACCTGTATCTTCATAACTGTTAAAGTACACATGCAAAAAAAAAAAAGGTTATTTGCACAAACCATTAACAAGTTTATCTATGCAGTTTATCCAGTAAATGCATAGCAAAGAATAAATAGCAAATATTTAAAAATCCAACAAACGGTTCCTACTGTTAGGTGAAGGATCACACAAACCCAGCTGTACTAGCCCAGAATGCAGGTCCACTTAGACTCCCTAAGAGGGACTTGCATGTGCTTGGCCTGCAGAGAGTTCTCCCCCATCAGGGCATAAAGCAAAGGAATCCTCATCTCACTGCTCTTTGACAGACACTTCCCAGCATCTGGATGAATATATACATTCAGACCCAGGGACTAATTCATTTATCCCCAATCCTGCCCTTTTAAGCCACTTGAGGGACTGGACTGCCATTTTTTCCCCATAGCTGCCCCAATAAGTGTTTCCCTTATAACTTCACCAGTTTTGCAAGCTGCTTGTTGAATTACAGAAGAAATATCTAGAGCAATCCTCAGGCTGCTCTGTATTTTATCATAAGAATGGCTTACAAATTTAAAGAACGTGACTTGTTCTCTCCTGTACTGAATGATCTCCAAAATAACCTTGTACAATACGTGGAAATTAAGAGCAAGCAATGTCTGCAGTCAGTAGTGCACAGAGAGTGATACAGGTAGTACCCAAATAATCAGATACCCATGTGTGATTTGACTGCTTTGCAGGTAGCCTTTCACGGGATTATGAAACAAGTGTTAAACTCATTCCTTTGGACCTACAGTGAAACACACTGCTTACTCTACCACACTATCCCTCCCAGGAGGGGACATCAGTGAGGAATCCCAGTCCTCCTCTGGATTCCGAGGTCATCTGTTGTTCGAAATTCTATGTGACAATACAACCAAAGTGCCCCAATTGTTTATCTCAATTCTTCTGCAAGTAAAAGCACATTTTTACTAGCACTTAAATGTCACATTTGTTACTTCCTCCCTTGCTGCACTGTCCTCAAAATCATTACGTCTTCTTGTAGATTCTTCTTTTATTCAGAGTTCCTTCAAACTCTTAAAATGTACATAAACTCAGGTAAACTTAAGTAAAACATCTCTGTCAGCATCAACCATCATGGTCTCTCATACAGACTGATATGAGCAATCTAACACAAATACAATCTTGCCTCACTTGCACTTGGATCATATCAGAAGACGCTCTGCCAAGCCCCTTTTCTTAAGCAGGGTTCTAGAGGACATGATCATTACTGTGATTACCACCACGTACTGCACTTGTCTGGTTTCAGCTTTCCAACAACAACACATTTGGGCAAAATCATTACCAAGGTAGTGTTACAGCTTTGCAGGAAGAACCTGCAAGTGCTGAAATAAATTTTCACTGCAACCAGCTGTCAGTGATGTTGCATAAAGTTTAACATGACAGTGGAAATGAAATTATATTAATCCATTCAGAAGGTCCGTGAAAGCTACGCTGAATCACAGCTGTTAAGGCAGGAATGGGAAGGTCATGATCAGTACAAGAGCGAAGGCATTCTGGTTCTCCCTGATTAAAAAAAATACTATATTGTATGAAGCAGGACACACACCGTTAGATCTGTCCTTATCCTGATCTACTAGCTCAAAAACTCTATGAGAGATTTTCAGTGAGATAGTAGTAATTATCCCAACAATATCCAACAAAGAGTCACCAGAAGATCTGGGTAAAAGCCCAGTGATGTACTCTATTCTCCCACTTCTTAACTCTGCAAAGTTGCTGTATTTTCTGAATATCTGAGGTTTGTGTAGATGTTGTCTTCTATCATATATACTTTAAAATAACAAAATGGAAAAAATCCCCAAACCCCAGTGCTGCATTATTTTTTATATACCATCAGAAAAGAGCTGGACGCTGTCACTCTCATGCTTATTCACTGTTGTCTTTGTACACACAGCTTTCTGCTGGAAAAATAACAAAAACCTATTTCTTTGTCTTTGAAGGGAAAGCAGCTTCAGATCTTCCCCCTTTCATCTACTGCCCAAAACAAACACTGTTATGTGATACATGAAAACCGGAGAAATATTTCATACAAAAAATGGAACAATGAAACCATCTCACCCGCCTAGGTTCAAAGCCACTCTATTCCTGAATGCCTTGGAAGCAAACTGTACTCAACACTTTATATATGGCTTCCCGTTACAAGTAGAGCTATGTGATAGTTTCACTGGGCCAGCCCTTGGCCAGCAGCCAACACAGCCACTCACCCACTTCCTCCCCACACCCAGGGGATAGGGGAGAGGATCGGGGCAAGGGTAAGGAGGCTTGTAGGTTGAGATAAGAACAGTTTAATAATAGAGAGAAAACTTAAAATAATACTAATATTAAAATAGTAGAGATAATAACAGTAACAAAATATGCAAATGAGTGACACCCCCCTCAGTGTCACCCCCCTCCTGACCGAGTCCGGCCCGTTCCCAGATAACGATCCCGGAGGAGAGACAATCCCGAACTGAAACCGCAATCCCGGGAGAGCGAGAGCCCGAGCGAAAGCCAGAGAGAGCTGAAAGAGGAAGAGCCCCTCACTAATATACTGGACGTGACGTGATATGATATGGAATACCCCATTGGCATATCTAACTGTCAATCAAGTTTATTAATTTAAATATTCTTCTCCCCCCTTAAATCTTGTGCTTGTGGACTAACAGAACACAAAGTGCTTCACTTCCAGTGACACAAATGCAAACACTGATGTGTTATCAGTGTCTCTCTCACAGCAAGTCCCAGGCTGAAAGCAAAACACAGCACAATTCTAGCTACTGAAAAAGAAAACCAGCTCTATTTCAGCTAAAAACCACGATAAGCTAACATAACTGCACTTTTCTTGCCTATCAATCAGCCACTCGAAATCTGAGTATTTCAGCAAATTTAAAATTTTACAAAGCTGCAATAGGACAAAAGACATTTTAAAAGGTGTTTTTGCATTTTACACCAAACAAGTACAAATCAAACCAGAATCCATTAGATTTATTTACTTGTCTAAGTACTGCATTCATAACACACTAATTAATTAGAAACTGATCTTACAGACATTTTTGCTTTAAAAAAACAGACATCTTAGCCTCACTGAAGCCCATGAAGAAACTCTGACCCACTTGAGCAAAGCTGAAATTTTTCCCATTGCTTTCCATGGCACGTTGACCTTCAGTCTCAACGAACGTGATCTCACCCAGGGTAGAACTGACTCCGTGACTTACCACCACCAAAACAGAGAGCTCTTGCTCTTCCTCCTGCTGTCCCAGCCCCTGGCTCTGAGTGATACCCTCCCAGCCCCCCTCAGGATTTGGACTGCGGCTTGCTGATTCACATGACTGATCCAGCAGAAACTATCCAATGTAAGCCCGATGCTCCAACCTCTTCCCCTCTTTCTGTTGTTTCAGTGAATCACTGTGTGCACAGAACTGTGTAAGTGATGGAACAGTGCAATGGAAGAGGTAGAACCAGGCAGCTGGAGAAAGGCAGGGATGGCATGGAGTCTCCTATTTCAACAGTAATGATCTGTCAGTTCAGCTCAAACTGTCTCTTGAAATCAGAGACGTGTTGCGTTAGTATGACAGTAAATAACGGAGGGGTAAGACTCATTCACTCATTTATATTTTTGCAGATTTATGTTGCCTTAAAGCACTGAGAAGACTTCCAGTACCATGTTTTGTTTTTCTTCCTTGTGTAAGAGTTAAGCTCTACATACAGACGACACTACAGAATCATTAGCACTGTCTGACTTGTAATTATGCTTCCACCCTAAGTACTCAATAGGATAACTGCACATTGCTATGCCTCAAACTGCTTAGATTTGTTCTTTCAGGTGTATGTAAGCACTTCCATACCTCATCTCCTTTCACTGCTGAAATTATGAAAACTATTGACATAGCACTGCAAATATTTATTCACTTAAGTGGTCATATTGGCCTTGTTTAAGCAAAATGCCACCTGGGCCTAGAGCTTCCTGCTCCCTCCAACCCAGAGCTGGGCTGCTCACACGCAATGGCAGCTCTCTGTTGTGCTGCAGGTACCCAACTGTGGCTCACTCTGCTGCAAAGAAGGAGCTCACCCAGTATCAGTAAGGCCTCCTTCCCCATCAGAGGCTGTACTTAAGCTGAGCTCTTGCCCTCAGGCCATGCACCCTATGGATCAGACCTGAGCCACAGCCCACAGATGGACTTCCCAGCTTGCCCTTGGACCTGCCTCACTGCCATGAACTTGCCCAGGCTCCTGGCTGACCTCAGTGTCAGCTGGACCTGCCCTGCTTGCCACACTTGGGTGCAGCAGGTCTGGGCTGCTGTTGGGTGGTCTCTGCCCTGGCCACACATGCTGTCACTCTCAGTCCCAACTCCCTCTCTGGCAGAGAGCTGCTGGTCCTCGCTGCTTTTCAGCACAAACATTCACCCCATGTGTTTGTCTAGGAATCTCCCAGGGAGATTCCCCAGCTCCCCACTGGGGAGCTCGATAAATCTCTCACATAAAAGTTGTAACAGGTTTTATTTCGCTCTCAGAGACAATGTAATTAGACTCGCTTTCAGTAGGCATTGAACCACTTGACTCCAATGGGCTTCCCTCTGAATTACCTCAGTACCATTGCAGAGCAGGAAAGAGTTTGCCTGTCCCCCCACTGTTTTTCCATTATACAGGCTGATAGATTTCAAAATCTCCTTCTGTGAGCTGATGCAACCCTGGGTATCACCCAGAAAGTATAGCCACCAAAGTGGCCTGAAAGGGCATTTGCACAGAGATGAGCAAATACTGTAAAAGTCAGCATCAGCACTGAATTTAGATTTGAAACCACTGACTCCTTCCAGTAAATAGTTCTACTCTCTCCTGCAGACAACGCTCATGACCAGTAAACCAGAAAGCTGCAATGCACTTTATCTCTTTTTCTGGACTCTGAGAGTAAGTCACAGATTTGTAAAAGAAACACAGTCCTCAGGCCTCTAGTATTCCCTGGCAAAGCAAAGGAAGAACTCTGTGGGCCATGCTGGTTTTGATTTTCTCTTTCTATCTTCCACTGATGTTACTGGCAGCCCCTCAAACTCAGTATGAGGTTATGTTACAGCCTGAGGACTCGTACAGTCTGGCACGATGCTAAACACAGCCAGAGCACCTGCAGTGGCAGGGACAGCTCTGCTCATATGTATGAGACTGTCAAGTTGGGTCCACTAGTTCTTCCCAAATCTATTGCCACACAAAAATGTAATAAACACCTCAGATCACACTGAAGCAAAAAACATACTTAGCATCATTTTAACGAAAATACATATTTTCTACATAGCCTGATGTAAAAAATATATATTTTTTGCAGACTTCAGAATAAAAATTACGGGATGTGGCTGTGTACATGCAGCCCCACCCTACAAACCTCATCTTGAGAGTCGAGAAGAAGCATGTGCTCTATTTGTCAAATAAAACCCAGAAAACAGACAGGAGCACTTTCCTGAACGTCACAGGGACAGTGTGCACACACACTTCCCCCCGGGGGAACTCTGCTTACCCTCCAAAGAGATCATGGACATCTCCCCCACCCTTCATAGCGACTCTGCAAACACCCACGGGGTGATTAGTAAATACTGTAATTGTTAGTGATGAGTATTACTAGATAATGGCAAGTCCTTTTCTTGAAAGGTTTACACGAGGGTGATATGGAGACATAGGCACTTTCTCTGCAGAGCAAGTTTCACTACACCACTGCAGAATTCCGAGGCTTTGATATGGATTTTACTGGCAAAGGTATATGGAAGTCAAAGAGTGCTGCAGCATGTTTAGGGATCTCTTTATTTTAAAAAAGGGGCTTTTCTTTTTCTCTTGTTAAAAACACAAATCCAGTCTAACTATGCTTTTTCTGCTTTAAAGAATCACTGCTCATTGCTTGTTTTTCCTAGAAAATAAGTAGTGTTTGTATTCAGTGGTTAAACTTGGGCATTTAAGTTCACAGATCATCTATTCTAATTCTCAAAAGTACTGAACATTGGTAACATTTCTCCAGGGGAATGTTTTTGCAATGAAAAATGGCAGCTCTTGGAAAATGAAATTTTTCATGCAAACATATCAATTGAAAAATATAATCTGAAAGTACTAGCACACAGTTTTAATGCTTTACAAAATTTTTCAAATTTTCAGAAAGAATTTTACAAAGAATTTTTTTTTACATGTAGAAATTCTTGGGTTTCAGCTCTTGAGCTATAGGTGTGTTGACACTGTTACAACAGCAAATGTAAACATTATTTTTGTGAGTCAGGTAAAATAGCCACACTTTTCTCTCCTGATGCAACTATTGAAAGAGTTTCTGTTAACAGCATTGCTAAGTACTAAATATTTTGTAACACTCACTGAGTCCCTATGGCAGAAATACAGAGTTTCTTGTCACTCTGTTGCTTTTCTAAACTTCAGAGATTTCAGTAAAATAAAAATTGCTAGAAAGAAACAGCTCTGTGAAGATTTGTGGAAACCAATTCCGCAAAGTCTGCAGATCACCCAAATACTGTTTCAGAAGGACTAGTTATTTTTTATAAACATGCTTTGTTAAAAATGTAATTCATATTGATTTGTTTGTGGGTCCACACAAGAAATAATTGCTAAAATATCAATTTTAATAAAATACCTCTATGCTTGCTAGAAATTCATTTATTTGGTAACTTAATGCATTTTATTTCATTAGAGAAATAAATAATATTATAGTTAATTTAAAATTAAAATCTATTTAAGAACAGAATCTGGTGCTCCCTTGTCAGAATCCAAACATCTCTGACACCTGATTTCACAGATGTTATCAAATACATAATAAGTATTGCTCCTGCAATTGTTCCAAGGCTGTGGACCTAAAATTGTCTTTAATTCTGTGTATCAGAGGTCCTCAATCTGACCCGCCGGTATTTACAGAACTCCCCGCCCTCCCCGCCGGGGGTTGGGGGGGAACCCAGCAGCCGCCGGGACTGGGCTGGAACCAGCGCCCCGTCCCCGACCTGCCCCCTGCGGCGGGCGAGCGGCGCGGGCATCACCTCTGCCGGGCAGGCTCAGTCGGCAGCCTGTGAGCAGCCGTTTTCCCGAATGAAACATCTGAAATCTCCAATCAGACCCAGACTGACTGATGAACACTGGCATCACTTGCTGCGACCAGCAGTGACAAATATGGAACCTGACACTGACCATCTCATTGGCCAAAAGCAGGCCCATAGTTCACATTCAAATATTATTTGTTTTTGTTGATTACAATTGCTCTTCATTTTAAATATTGCATTCCTTTTTCCTGGTTTTTGTGCACTACTGCAAATAAAATATGTGCAGTGTGCATAGGAATTCGGTCATTCTTTTCCAAACTATAGTCCGGCCCCCGACAGTGTCTGAGGGACAGTGAACCCGCCCCCTGTTTAAAAAGTCTGAGGACCCCTGCTGTATATACTTCAACAGTGAGGAGCCACGTGCAATTACAGAACTGTAACTAAAGCTGTTCAAGTTATCTGTATATTTTCACTGGCACAGCCTGAAAAATGGGAATTGTCTTTTCTGGGTAAAGTAAGTAAAGGTTACAATGACCATGCTGACAGCATCTATCCAGATCTAAGTATAGACACAAATTGTTTTGTCTCTTTGGTAATGTAGAACAAAGTCTTGAAAGCCTTATGTTGTAAATCAGGTCGTGGTATAGCTGAATAAGATTTTTAATTAATGTGCTAGTAAAGAATTTCCCTTTTATTCACAAAAACCTCCATCCTGAGAAATGGTGAGCGCCACCTACATGGTTCCTTTTGATGCCTGTACCAAGGTGGAAGCAGAACCTGCAGAGATCAATTCAAAATGGTAAATTTACCATAGTTTTTCTTGTTCTGGTAACTTTGGGTAATTAAGGACAGATTTAGGAACACAGGAGAAAACACAATTTTCTTCTCCTTTATAAATGAAGCATCGAATTAAACCTAAATGTTGATGGTATCCCACTAAAAGCTTTAAGAAATCAATCAAACAAACCTTGACTTAAGCCATCCAGGCAGGACACTTGCTTAGTATCTAGATTTTCCACTGGATCTCCTCTGGAAACTTCTCCGAAAGATGTCTGCCTTTCAAAAATGTTGTTGTTATTGTTAACCTGGCTCCCATTTTGCTTCATTAGCCTGAAAACTTCTGTTTCCAAGTCTCGTATCTGAAAGAAATACAATACAGTGTTACCCATAACATACACACGCACATATACACACATATCTATAAGGTAAAAGAGGTTTTTCCAAAATATCAGACAGAATTGTCTCATTCTTCAAATATAAGAGTAAATACTACTCACACGAGCTTGTAAGCCTTGAACCTCTGCAAGGTGTGCTTTCTCCAAATCTTCTATTTTCTTTCGTTCAGCTTCCTGGCGTTTGATGAAGTCAAGTTCTCTTAGGGGAAAAAAAAAAGATGTATTTGCTGTCATCAAAGCAATCAGATTCGAACAGCAAATAAAATGTTCTGATATATCTTAAGCTATGCATCAGAAAAATCTGTCCTTAACAATTATTTTGTTATTACCCTAGTAAGAAGTATGAAACTGCAACTAGGATAAAACCCTAAACAATTACTTGGTCTGAGTATGCTAGGTGAAGATATACAAATGGTAAGAGGAATTTATCTGAAAAAAATCTCAGTTGGTCCAATTAACAATCAAAACAGCTGAATCAAAATATTTTTTTCATAATTGGTATTTACAGTGAAAACGTTAGCTTAGTTTACGCTGTGTTCTGTTCCAAGAAATGGAGCGAAATCTCTGTTTCACTAGAGTATAACTGCACTCCTTCACAGAAAGGACATCTGTAAGTTTCCAGGTACAAATCTAATTTTCTAGTAAGCTCTAAAGAAATCTGTTAGGAGTCAGAGATAGTTAAAAACAACTGACTAGATCTTTTACTAATATAAAGCAGAATAACAACAGAAAGGTTATCCAAGCTCATTCTAGCTATTTTACCCTATTTCTTTTTAGTTTGAAAGTCTAAGACATTTGTGATAGAAAGCATGCAAGATGCCAGCTAGTTCTGGAGCAGTAACAAAATTCCAAGACGGGTAATGACATTCTGACTATCTAAAACCCTTTCCAATGGGACGGGATATTCACATCTGCACTTTCAGTTGTCACTTGACATTGCTGTATGTTTTAAATTTTTTTCTTTAAATGAGCATATTTCAGCATAAAATGAAAAAGTTGCTGCAAAAAGAGAAATTTAGGGGAATGAAGGCTGTTAACAGAAATGTAAGATGTTATTATTCTTGCTAGCTATCAGGGGAAGGGGACAACATGAAACAGAGCGGGCCAGATAATCATCAGTTAGCTCAACTCAGATCAAACATTCTTGGCATCTACGAGAAGCAAAATAAAATGTGAAATGTAACAAAACAATTTTCTTTTTGATGTTACATTAGTACACAGCAGGAGTGAATCCAGCTGACACGATACTAATAAATTGCAAACCTTGCTAATCAAATGCTTTACTATGATTACTCTTCATTGTTTGCAATCACATTGAGTTATCTAGTAATTCTGAAACATTCCAACCTGGAATACTACATACCAGGTCTTTATTTAGTTATAGTATTATCTTTCAACAACACTGAACTAATACTTGAACACTATTAACATTTTTCCATAATAAAGAGTCCATGCTCTTCATGAAAAAAAAAAAAAAAAGTGAAAAAATAGTGTTTGCCTTACAGGTGTTTAATAGTGGGTTTCACATTTCAAAATATATCACATATATGTTTCCTATCTGGCCACTAAGTCATTTGCTGAGCCTGGTGTAGCTGCTTACTTTTGCTGAAAATCCTTGATTAATTTCTTTGCCTTGTTATATTTCTTCTCCAGAGCCTGATACTGGCTTTGCGTCTCCTTGAGGTGCTCATTCACCGTGTGACACAGGGTTTGTGCCTCAATCCAATAACTCTCTAATTTCATCATCCTTTCCTTATTCTCCTCAATGTTCTGCTGGAGTTGGGTCTTCTCCAATTCCCACCTCACCTTCTCATTTTCAGCAGCCTGCAGCTGAACAAAAAAGTAGAGATGCCAGTCAGTAAAAAGGTCCAAAGTGCAGTTTAACCGTTTAGGATGAATTCAAACAATATGAACAGTGAAAATTAGTTGATTAATAGCTACAAAAGTAATATGCTAGGAGTGAAAAAAGCATTCCAAGAGAAAGAACACAGGCTCATACATACATTATACTTCCTCATAAAACAAAGTAGAACCTTTGCTCCATGCAGCCAGTGCAGCTTCTGTGCTTCTCTGGGATATACCAACATGCTTTAAAAATGTCAACAGTGGAGTACTGAGGCAAACTGCAGGGTTAATCAGTCAGCACTGGGGATGTATTTTGCTTTATGCATCTGGCCGAGGTGTTAGAAAGCATTCATACACTTTCATAAAATGAGAAATTTCTTATTTTGGATGGATTCTGATTTCCAGGTTCTATATTTGATTTAAGAACGATTTAGAAAACAATAGGGAAAAAACCCAATTGCATCTAACTGTCTGCTTTTTTACCCAAATTAGAAATTCTACTCAATTCTTACAATGTCTGTTTTCCTGTCATACTCTTGCTTAATCTAGGAAGTCAAACAAAAGAGGTTGGAGCATAATTCAAAATTTAACATCAGGTCATAATCTAGAATCTTTTTTTCATTTAAGTACACACAGACTTTTGCATCCAATACTGAAACTATGCCAGAACTATTACTAGGACAAGAAGAACTTGTTCTAAACGTATTACTCTTGTTTTCTTTAAACTTGCCTACCAAATTGTAAGGAGCTAATATGAAAAGAAAAATACGCCCTTGCTGTTGAGGATTTCAGGTACTAATTCTGCCAAACACATCAGCACTGCTTAACTCTCTGACCAGTGCAGTTCCACTGCGAGTTCCACTATTTGGCACCAATGAAGTCCACGGACTTTTCCAAGTGGTCTTAGAGAAGTCCAAATTTTACTGCTGAGTTTATAATAAACCTTAGCTCTTTTGCTAGTTTTTTTGTTAGATTTTTGTGTGTGTGTGTGTGTGTGTGTGTGTGTTAGGCTTCTCACTTCCCAGCTGAAGCTAGTTGCAGGTTTGAATGTTTGGCGCTGGGTAAGGGTAGGGTTGTTCAGCAGCTTGTAGATATTAGGTCCCAGAATTTATGGAAAACAAAAAATGCCTTAACAACCTTGTTTACTTATCAAGACTGTTTAATTTGCTGTAGGCAGTTCTGCTAGCATCAAGGATGATGCACACAAAAAGAAAATAACTTGTTTGCAGTCTTATTAATAATATACCCAAACTAGACACATTTTATTCAGCTCTATTCAAAGCACTAAGTAAAGAAGTAGAACACAAAAAGGCACATTAACTCTAATCTTATAAATGGATTTGCACAGATGAATGTTTACACCCACACATCACTGCCATGAAGTCAATGGGGCTCGGCACAATCCCAAGGGATTGACCATGCAGCTTCGACTGCTAAATTGAAACTGGAAAGCAGAGGAAGAAAAGATTTCTGATTTTCTGAACTGAAACAGTACAACAGAATAGGTCCTAACAGAAAACAGTTGTACTCTGAATTTGTTTTTATCAGTAATTTATGCAGATTTGGTAAACACTATACAAAATACACAGTGAGTGCAAATAGTTGCTAGAAAGAAATAATAATCTGAAATATTTTTCTGAAGTCCAATTTCTCTTTGTCTTCTTTTTATTTCCTTTATAATGTACTCAAACTCAAAGAGAAGCATGTCATTATAAAACCTAATATTACTCAACAACTGAATTATCAGTTGACTTCCCATAAAGGTTATCCTAGTACAAAAAATACAATTTCTTTTTATTGCTATAGCAAATTCAATCTAACAAATAGCAAGTGATTGTGAGATGTTTTCTGTTAAACTGCTAAGCTTTTTCCTTTCTAGAGTTTCTTTTAAAAAGAACTGCAGCAATATGAAACAGTTTTATAAAAACAATTTTTATTAAATACCTTTAAATAAATGAGGTTTTTTCCAAGAAATGTCAAAAAAAGAGGAACTACCATAAACAGGATACTTTAATAGCACTGGTAAATAAAAACCCTACTAACTTAAATTCAAATATTCAACCCAAATGTAATTTAAAAATCTGAGAAAATGCATTAGAATTGTAAAACTAGAAATCTGCCATAGTTATTATGATGCTCCTTAAAATGTATGTTTAATTGAAGCTACACAAGTTGACAGTTTCTCTTAATAGCAGCACTTAAGATTTTACTTGATGAACAGAGAATATATACGAAGAGAAGATTTAGCTGAGCCACTGTGCTTCTTAATCAGCCTTTAAAAAGGACGTTGACTTCTCCACCCACATAAAGATACATGTCTTCAGATCTGATTTTGTATGAGAGGAAAAAAACAGCATGTATTAACCATATATTGATTCTTACCTTCGTCTTCAGCTTCTGAATTTCAGCTTCTGTAACTGCATGTTTGATTTGCAACTAAAATTGAAAATATAAAATAAACAAGTGAAGTCACAGATAGTACTCCAGTATTTTTAAAGCCTGTGCTGCAAGTTGAATACCTTATTACATAGCAGAAGGCCTTGAAGAGTGCTGCAGTGCAGTAGATTGCAAATTAAAATGTCTAGCTTGCAAAATGACTCAGTCTGTGCAACCTAATTAAAGATAGGATGCTGTCTAACCACTCATGATTTCAAATCAGAACATCCAATCTGTTTAGCAAAGCCAAATGTCTTATGCTTAAAAAAAAAATAGATGTTATCCTGCTGGGCTTTGCTCTCCTCTGATGTGAACATGAAATACGTCCCAGTGCTGTCAGAAAGTCCCACTGCATTGATTAAAGCAGGCACATTACAAAAAAGCAAATATGGAAATAAGTGATTTAACAACTGAAGAAGTCAGGAAAACCTTGAGGGAAGATTCCACACGTTTATTTCATACAAAAAAAAAAAAAAAAAAAAAGGTTGACTGATGCTATCCTTTTCCACTATGAGCTGGAGTTATTCTGTTCAAGATAGCTTATCTCAACTGAGAGCAGTTACAGGGAGAAACTGTAAAAAACAGGAAACGGCACTGAAACACACAAAATGACTGCAAGTCGATTAACAGCCCAGGCAGTGTACTAAGGGTTGTAGTTACATTGCCAAGCAGCGTGCCACAGTAACAGTGGATCTGTACAGTGAAAGGGTCAGTGCTGAGGACATGGCAACCACCTGCACACTTTCTGAGGGGATTTCTTTTGGACTAAACTACATTGTCTGATCCTGTGGAGTGAATACTCATTAGCTCATCGAATGTATTAGGCAATGTCCTGAAACATCTTTAGTTTCACCCCAAAGGTCTGCTATTCATAGGCTCCAAGAACACTCTGAAGTACCAATTGAACCACAGTTCCAACAGCACAACCCTAATCCAAATGGAAAGGATCATGCACATGCACCCAATACTGGTCTGCACCCGAATCCCTGCTGCTTTATTATTTAAAGCAGGCAGCACGAACAAAGTTCTGACAGGCCCCCAAACCTTGAATCTAAAGCCCTGTTTAATCTGAATCAGTGACTTGTGTGTGTTGGGTTGAGGGCAAGGAAAAAAAATAAATTACAGCCTGAGCTGGCATGGCAGTAGAGACAACACCTTTGTCCATTATTTATGAATACCAAGAACAGTTACAGAAAAGCATGTTTTACATAGGAGTTAATTCTCTTACAGTACTAACAGAGGCCTTTGGGAATAGTTTATATTGAGCTAATGGAGTACGTGAGGAGCTGTACTGAACCAGAAATTATCATCTCTGGTGGAGCAATGGCTACATTTTTGAAGACCAGGCTGTTAGTAAAAAAAGTACAAATAATTCAAAAGAGAAGTTCCTCTAAAGGAGAGGAGTAGTTTTCAAAATAAAAAGAGTCATCACAGAGTGGATCAATACAAGTATCCTTGAGAAAGGCCAAGCTACTTTTGAAATTCCCTTTTCATGGGACCTTTTGAACACTCTTCTTGTGGCAGCATACGAAATGCACACTCGCAGATGCAGTTCAGTTTGCAAATCAGCCTTAACTAATCTAGTGAATAAACTTCATCCTTTCTGTAAAGAATTACTAAATTTAGGCTAGAAGGAATAAAGGATACACTGATGCAACCAGTTCCACCTGAGGAACAGGTTAGGAATCTTCTTTCCACCACTCATTTCTTGGTCACTGTCTCCAGAGGAGATTGTAAGCACTTGTCCCCAGGATCATCTGTTACTTACATTCACTTTTTGACTTGGCACTGAAAAGAGTAACAACTCTTCAAGTGCTCAGTGAAAGCAGATTTCAGGCCTCATTTAAATGAAACCAGTCACTGACTATAACAGCTTACCTTTACATGTTTCTACACGTAAAATGTGGAGGCACACCAGGCACACTAGCAGGTGGAACACCCACGAGGCCAGACCGAACCTGCCGCAAGCACACAGCTAACCTGCAGATCACACCAGGTCCTGAGGAAGGGCCACATGAGAGCAGGGATACTGCTCCTGGATGGAGAGATGTCAGTGCAGCTGGGAAGAGGGCACTCAGCAGCCCTGAAGCTGGTGTTAATGGTAAGAAGTGGCCAGTAGTGCTAATGCACGGAGACCAGGAAGCCAAGAAGGACATATACCTTTTGGTAATTATACATAGTAGAGCAAACTAAGGAGACACTTTAATTACTGTTTGCAAGAGTTTACTTGCAATTTTTGATCTCACTCAATCCAACCTCTGATCTGCAGTTTTCAGAGACTGAGAACTGTTTTTTTTCTCATAATTTTATTTCTGTCAGTAGTGAAAAATAAAAAAGAACCATCTTAAAATGTTATGGTGTTTATAAAGTGCCCAGGCCTTTCCTCAGTTCTGCTACCTCCTTGTTTTGGAGTGAGACAAAATCAGGGGAAGGATGGATGAGCAAGACTTTGCCCTTTGCAGAGTTAATAATGAAACCAAAAGGCCAAGACTCAAAACCTTAGGTTACCTGCTTACAGTCCATTCCCATCTCTTCTAAAAACCACACAAACCAGTAATCAGCACTTAAACAGCTTATTATTACATACAAATAAACTCTAAATTGTTGCATAAATGACAATCTGCTCAGGTACAGATGGTTTTAACAGTTATTTTTATACTCTCTGTCATTAAGCTAAGAAAAATGAATACTGAGCATCCAGTCAGATCATTGAATCAGTACATGGTACAGCAGATCCCACTGAGGCAGAAGAAAAAATACACTTTCCTGACAAACAGATAAATGTGTAGCTGGACATCTACTTCAGTCTTTTTTTCTTTTTTCTTTTTTTTTAACAGAACTAATTATGCTTGCAAAATAGATGAGAAATACTAACACATTTATGGGCTAGACTGCACAACAGGCAAGGTCAATTGTTTGGCATTTGTTCAAATCTGAACTCCATAATTAAAAATTTTAAAGCAAGTTTTCTTATAGGGGAACAGAAATACCTTATTCCATCTCCAATATAACGTCAGACAGATTTTTGGCAAATACTATTTTGCATTTTGTTTTCTAAGTCAATAAAAAACTGTGAAGGCTTCATTTTAACAAAAGACATTTGGAATAATTTTTGGCACATTTCCTTTGCAAAGATGTCTCGAAAAGCTGATTAATTTTCTTCAAAACTGTCTTTTTTTTTTCTTTTTTTTTTTTAAATAAGATCTATAGAGAAAATAGCTTGAATTCATCTAAGGCTGCAAAAGGTAGAATGGGATGAAAAGCTAGGAAATGTTAAATTTAGAGTACAATGGTAAATAAAGTACCCAATGGAATCTAATGATCTCCATGAAAAAAATTATATAATAATTGTATTTCATGTCTAAATAATAATAATAATAATAATAATTCATTTTTCATATATTTCATTCAGATGTGAAATATAGTATCTAATTCTTAAATAAGATGTCCCTTCTTGCTACAGTTTTTGTCCCTCTTCAATCATCAGAGATAAAATAAAGTTCTTTCTCTCAAAGCAGTTAAGGAAAATCAGTCCCATTTTTCCCATTTTACAGCCAGTAAAACAAGACTTGCAGAAATACAACGATTCACCCAAGAATGCCCATCTCTCTTCTGCCTTCCATTCCAAAAGCAAGGCATTTCAAGTAAGAGTGCTCTCAAAGTATTTGAGCAGATTTTTCATTGCAAAGACTGAACTGAACTAATTAGGTCAAACTATTATGCTTAAAGATTATGCCCAACCCACTTGTTTAATACTTTCATTAATCTCTGCAGTAAGAACAAGAAAGAACAGTTATTCTTTAAATACAATTCCAGAAAACACTGTGTGGGCTTGTGCAGCATGATCATGAACAAGTCCTCCAGTGTTGAAAGAATTCAGGGCAAATACCAAGAAAAATACATGTACTCACTATGCAGCAGCCAACAAAATGCAGCTGTGTACTGTTAAATAGAATAAGTGAAACAAAAGCTGTATGTTCCTAACAGCAGTAACTGTGTGGGTTAGTGAAAGAGAGTCCACTCTTATGCAGGAGCATTTAATGTTTTCTTCTAAGGCTCCCATCTACGCTTAAACTGGAGGACCAAAAGTCCCTTAATCTTCTCTATGCTGGCGTTTTGAGGCCATTAAATCAGACAGGTCTGCAAACAGCTTCAAATCAGTTTGGACATGCTCAAGTATGGCAACAGCCCAAGTTGATGGAAACTATTCAAGTATAGTTTTACAGGTAATTTATTCAAAGGTCAGTGTCTTGCCCATCACTGCATCTGTGCTTTGCATAGCCTTAGTACACCGGCACTGCTTTGAGAAAGTATCACTATATATGATGCTAAGTACTAGAAAATTAAGTAATCTGTTCTGCTAATTTGCATAAGAGCCTGGAACTTGAAATACAGAGTGAAGAAATTATCATTTAAGTGAACTAAAAAACTTTCAGGAAACAATGATGAACAACAGTAGGCCTCCAAAGGCTGAAAAGGGTATCAGCAGAAAAGGGAAAGACAGGTTGCTCAGTGACTGAGTATCTTCCACACATTACTCTCACTAGAGAGTAATAACAACATATATTTATAGAAAACAAAATATCTGTTTGGAAGGGAGAGGAGAGGAAGGGGAGGGGACAGGGAAATAAGAACAAAAAGGGAGCCTCTCTGTTTTAAAACTCCATTCTGGGTGCAGGAGGGCTCTGCTGCCCAAACCTCCCACGAGGTTCTGGCTACTTTCACCCCTTCCATCTTCACTGCATTTAAAAAGAAAAATGTTCGTTGTTGTCATCACTCAGCCCATTACTGTGGGCTTAGATAAATCCAATTGTTTCAAGCCTTTATTTGCAGAATTCAGTCAAGTTCAGAAATAAATCACATCAAAAGCACAACCTAAAAGACAGAAGAAATCTTTCACAGTACTTTGGTAAGTTAAGTTACATTAATTCAATGACCACAACAAACACCACTGATTCAAGCCTCAGTTAGTACCAGTGGATGCTCACAAACTCTACAATCACAGAGGTCTGGTAAAACACCAGCTTGAAATGTGCCTGCTTCCCTGATATAGCATCTTAACACATGGCCAAACATATGACACTGCTACACACTGATGAATTGCTGTGTAATGGTATAGGAAGAGCTCCATGTGTCCCTTTCCACTGAAATTTAGCATTTGCTATTTGGTTTTCCTGATCACTTTTGATTGGAATCTTAACAAAAAACCAAACCAAAACAAACAACCCACCACCAAAAAACCAAAACCAAAACCAAACAAGAAAAAGCAACCTACTAGTAATGAATTAACTTGCTCTTTGTCTTCCTGGTCAGGAAATGCAAATAAGGTGCTGAGGCAGAATAACTTTTGTGCTGAAGACTTAAATTATACATTACCATACACCAATGCAACAGTCACCTGAAAGCTGATGTTAAAACAACTCTGAAGAACAATTCCACTTCTTTTAAGCAGAACTTTTTGAGTCATTCAACAATACCGAGTATACAAACAGCCAGAAATCAACTCTAGTATTCAAGAGAATAAATAAGCACTGAGCAGTGAGATAACTAGAAATCTAGCAAGATATTTCAGGAGTATTTTCTGATCTATAAGTTACCTCTTTGAATTTGTGAGCAAGCTTGCTGGTGTCCACATCACTGGGGGAGAACATGTCATCATTTTCAGGGAGATCGAACACTTCAATAGCCATGTCACCTCCTGGAAGGACAGGTCCCATGTCTTCATCTTCTTCATCTGTAGCATATTCCCCTGTCTTAATGTTACAGCATTTAAAAAATTCCAGTTATTCTCTTAGTAAGCAGAAACTGTTCAAAGTGTAATTAAGCTACTGTGCAAATACAGCATACTGCATTCAAAAAAAGGTTATATTTTCCTTTAGCTGTAATCCCAGTACTAATGAATTCTAACAGACAAAAAAATACAACTCCAACACAGTATTTCAGAACATTGAGACTGGAGAAAACAGTAACTAAGAATTTAGTGCTTAAGCATTCCTGTATAATTCAATCATTTTCATCACTTTCCAAATGAGGCGCTCTTTTCCATAGACATCCTCTACAAATTTACTTCAAATTTAACAAGAAATATTTTCCAAAAAGAAATAAAAGCAGAACAGGACTGACAAGACCTTGATTAGTCTTTTGTAAGCCATCTGGAGGTAGTAATTCTCCAGTGATATTCCACGCTGAATTTGGAAATCCACTAGTTTGTTCTTAATAAACAAATTAACAATAGAGAAGTCACACACAGAACGACAACAGCAGTAAAAAGAAACCAAGTGTCAGTTACAAGTTCAGAGACCGAATTCAGAGTTTACTGAATTTTCACCCTGAATAAGGAGCTGCTTCTAGCTAGTTTTGAACAGAAAATGCGGGTTTTTCTTGGGCTGGTAAACCATGAGATGTGAACAGTTTGCTGACAAAACAGAATAAAAAAAAATAAAATCATAAGCTACAATCATTATCTCAAGATAAAACAAAATAGAACAATAATACTGAAAAGAAAAAGCTTGTAATATTAAATACCAAGTTGCCTAGGCAATCTTTGGCACATACACCTGTGTCCATCTCTCTCCCATGCCTGAGGTGGCTGGGTACCACTTCGCTTCAGGAAGGCTCCCTCCAGAAGCCGGAGTACATGGCATACAGATGGATCATGAATAGCCTGCAGGCTATGCAAATGACTACACACACGTATTATAAAGCAAGCACTTCCTTCAGAGCCACATCTGGATTTATAAAGCTTGGGACTCAACAAATACATGGAAAAGGAAGGGTGGGGAAGGGGTGCAGTTCTTCTCATGTTAATACAGTAATAACACCAACATTTCGACAGAATTGCTCAAGTTCTTGTTGATGAGCTTTCAGTTCCTGAGATGAAGGCACATAATATTATTATCAGAAGCACATTCCCAGTAGTGCTAGGATTATCTACTAGTGGAATTTTTTTGTCAAAATAACTTTTCAAAACAAGATGTAAGAACTCAGATGTCCGAACAGCAGTTCAAGTCTGAACTTCCTACCTTAATTTAATTTCCCAGCTGATGTTTAGGCTTCTGTAAATCTCTCTCAATTAAAAAGCAGTGTATGGAAGCACATTAAGTCTAAATGCAGGAGTACATACAGACAGAAGAGATATATGTATGCACTCAACAACGGGGTGATACAGTTGCAATAAAACGTCACCATTTCTTGGATAAATAACACACAGAATCACAGAATGGTTTGAGTTGGAAGGGACCTTTAAAGATAATTAAAAATTTATATTCTTTTATAAAACCACTAAAGTTTTAAAAAACAAAGCCAAAACACACAGTAAGCATAGTATGATGTTGTAAAATCTGATGTTAAAAGAACTAACAAAAAGTAAGTCACCAATGTGCATGACCCGTCCATACTTCAAACATCACTGTTAATGCAAGCCACTTCTACTCATGAGAGCCATCTCTGTCTCTATAAATAGTTACATATTCCCCAACCAAACAGAGTAACCATTTGTTTCACATACTTGATATGCATTAAGAATTTCAGTAGTCTTCAACAAAAAAAACCCCAGCTGGTTTTGCTTCTTTTTTCTTTATTTAAAAGACAAGCAAAGAACACACAATCCATCTCACTGGAGTTTTCAGGCATGTTAGCACTACAGCTAAACAAAACACCACCTGGAACTAAATGTCTGTATGTCTAGGTCTCACATGCATGCACAAAATCTTCTGTTATGCTACACCTGTAGTAACTTCCTTTTTTTTTTTATTCCCCATGGCTATGTGGAGTTACTATCTAAACAGAAAATCAGGCTGTTAGCTCTCCTGGCTTTTTCCAGGAGCATGACTACACCACCTTCATACACCATCAGGGTGGCAAGAAGCAGAAAAACTAACTTTAAAATCCCAGCAAGATTTCAATTAAAGTAATTATTGTGGGGACAAAACAGTCACACAATCTGTGAACTGTCAATTTTGTAGTCATTATCCCTGAAAAATCTATAAGGTGATATACAACTATAATTTCTACATTAAAAAACCCGTATTTTGGCAGGTCCATCAGCCGTGGCAAGGAAATATCTGAAGCACGCAAAGAGGAGGCAGAAATCGGATTATTAACTAGCAAACTCATTCCCAGTTTATGTAAAAAAATGGATCTGGCTCTGGCATGTG
The DNA here is from genome assembly GCF_000700745.2 of Antrostomus carolinensis. Taxonomy (NCBI): domain Eukaryota; kingdom Metazoa; phylum Chordata; class Aves; order Caprimulgiformes; family Caprimulgidae; genus Antrostomus; species Antrostomus carolinensis. Next base: position 62,777 of record NW_010319775.1, read on the forward strand.
CTTTTTAAAGGAATATATTAATTTGGTGCAAAATCTTAGTTATATTTACCAATTTTAGTAAAAGAATACAACAGATGAGTTCGGTTAAACTTGATTCTGCCAAAGACTTAAACTAAAAAGAAGTACTTCATACAAAAAGAAAAACAAGCACATATAAAGGACTAAGTTATATTGGGGAAAAATTCAAGAGCAGGCACTATTCCACCAGCTCCAGGAGCCACAGTATTTGAAGAGGGACATCAGGCAGCTTAAAATGAACACAAAGGAAAATTTTGCTTCAAATTGTACATAGTGAGTGCCGATGGGCACAGTCATTTTTGCAACATTTGCAAAAAGTAGTCACCAAAGCAAAGCATGGCAGTTTGCTTGAGTAAACAAGGCAGCAGGATGACACAAACACATTACAGAACATCAAAATAAATGGGACTTTTGCTTTTGTCTTCAAAAGAAAGGGATTCAATCTTATAATCACATGAAACACAAATTACAGGTTCAAAAGAACCAATGTGCGCTTTAAGGAAACATATGTTGTAAGCTACATGAAACATACTTTCTCTCAAAAAATCACCTCTGCCAAACTTTACTTCACATGAAACTACTAGAAGGTTTTCAGACCCTGCGCCAGTAAGCTAGAATGGGAAATTCAGTGTTTTACAAGCAGCAGCAAGGCACAGACAAAAGTTATTTTACTTCAAAATAACAAAAGCTTGTAAGGTAAGAGTTGTTATTGTAGCTGCCTGAGGTTCCTTGCAATTAATTTTGCTTTCTTAGTTGACAACAATGATCTTTTTTTACTCAATAGCTAATAAAACTTACATATTCTTGAAGGAAAATCCCACTCTCTTCAATCTGTACTGGTGAGTAAATTTCATCCATGCAAAAGATCTATTCCTCAATTCAGTAGCACGTAGAGCTTAAGCTTATCCCATCCACAGCAACAGCTTCTGGTACTAGCCATTCAATTTTGCTATATGCTATCACAACTAATAGCATGACATTATCTTTCTAAACATGAACTGCAATTACCCCCTTTAAAAGGGAAAATCTGTTACTCATGTTGTTTAACTGCCCTGTAAATTCTTGAAGCAGGCCTAACAATCCCAAGCAGAAAGAAGGAGCAGCAGCATCAGCCAGGATAAAGCAGACAGACCTTCCCCAAATCACCGTAACAAAGGTAGCATCAAGCTAAATCTTTTGTTTGTGCTGACACTCTCCCACAATCAAGGAACACCATTTGAAGAACTATAAAAATAACTCAAATCCACCTCTTCATTTGATTTTTTTGATAGTTTACATTAATTCTTTCAAAAGAGCAAAGAAAAATATAATGGTACAGTATCAATCATCGCTTTTACAGGAGTGCTTCATATTAATGATGCTGGAAAACCTGTATTCTCTGAAAGACCTTGTCTAACAAATGGATTCTTTGGGTGCTAGACATTCAAGTGCACTGCAACATTTTTCTTTTTGTGTGTCTCAAGATTTTCTTCAATGGTTATAATGTTGCTTTGCTCTCAGAATGTCCTGATAAACAAGAATTAAAAATGAAAAAATACTCAAATGACTATTAGTGATATTAAAATACATTAAAACATTACTTGCATAAAATTAATTGTCTGTGGCCACAGACTGAACAGAATTCCACAATATCTTATTAATCTCACATCCTGCATCACCATATACAGCTTTCAGGGGAACAGGTCATCCACTTTATGTGACTTTTGCCATTTGCTGTAGAACATGAAGACAGCAATACCATGTTCAAATAAAAATTCCAAGAAATGGCAGAATTTGCCTAAAATGTGCACGGAACACTCAGTTAATAGAGCGAAGTCAAAAAGTTTCAGTGAGGGATACAGATTCAGGTCATACTTAACGCACTAAGTAGGAAATAAAAAGACAGTGCCTACTTCAAAGTCTTTGATTTTTGTTTTCTGATAGGCAACAACAAATTAAAAGGATGTGGAATTTTAGGGAGCCAGATGAACTGGAGATCAGTAAATTCTGCAGCAGGTTAGCTACAGGCAGTACCTGAAACAACATACTCTCCCAGCTTTATTGTAGTTACCACAGGCTCACCGGGAAATGCCAACGCTGCCTATTGTAAGTAGTACTTGAGAAGTAACAACTAGCTCTGCTTGGCTTGTGGGAGATTAACAACAAATTGTGAGCTCTTTCACATTTATCCTGCTTGGTTTTGCACGGACTCTATTGTGGGGATCCCTTTTCTTTTAGTGTTTGCCAGTTCTGCCTAAGTTTTTGGATTTCCACGCAAAGACTTAAATGAAGGAGCATCTGAAGGCATTCTGCAACTCTGTGAAAGCCTGCAGCCCATGATAACAGCACATTTTGAAGTGCAGGGATGCAGGGCATCTATATAGTAAATTATTCTTTCCGGATTACTTATATAATATAATGATGTGTCTTTTGGAAACACTATTAGTGTACTAGTGTGAATCTTCCCCAACACACAACTGTCATGTAACATTCCTGTAAGGCAATGGAATGAGAATTTACAGCAGGCTAACAAGTGTCTCTCTGATTTAGCGTATCTGACTCAAGCCCAGTGCACACTGGCTAGCAGAAGTTAAAATTGTCTCAATAACGCTGCTATTTTAAAGAACTGGGATCCTTCTAAAATAACTAGATGCTGCTTGAACTACGATGAAGACTCCTCTAAGTTTGAAAACAGAGGAAAGCCAGCCAGCTGGTGGCACAGCAAGATAAAATACCAGGACCTGCATGTGCCTGGCACGCATTCTCTTCCTGTGATCTGACCAGCTTTACCAAGCCCAGCCACGTGCACCCCAGGACTGAAACGCAGATCACTGATTTCCTGCTTTGGAAACCTGACATGTTACTGCTGTCTTTGTGGCAAAAAGTCTCCGAGACAGCCTCACTGGAGAGTTGAATAAAGATCATATTCTTGTTTATTTGTGCAGCACTGTAGCCAGAGATGCATGTTACCTTATTTTAAGAACTGTATGAAAAAGAATAGAACAGTTTGACAGCTCCAAGACTGAGCAACTCCTGTATAACTCTGTGCCACCTCTGAATGAAAACTCCGTCATGAATTCAAATATTCCTGAATTTCATGCTGTCAGAATCACTATTACTTTGAGGAAACAGACTCAAAAGGGTAGGTTTTTTTGTACATTTGTGGATATTCATTCAGACAGTGTAAACTGAGATTTTCTTTCCCAAAAGATGCCCTTCTTACCTGAGACAAAGAATACAGGGCTGGCAATGGTGGCTGGCTCATAGCAACGTAAACCCAGCCACATTTGCCCTAACAGAGTAAGGTGAGCCCAAAGTAGTAATGCTCATAGTTGACAGAAAATGCAGAAATGCTTGCAGTGACCAAAAATGTCTCTGAACTGTGCCTAGTGTGCATTAGATCACAGCTTCCACTGTGCCAATTGCCTGGGAATGGTGTAAGTTACACGAGTTTACTCAGATGGTACTGCCAGGTAACAAAACAAAACAAAACAAAAAGAAAATTCAGGATTGCTGCAATTTACTTCTGATAAGTCTGTAAATTAAGAAAGGGAAAATGCTTCATTGCATACTTCAGTAACTACACCCCAGCCGTCTATTCTGAGAATAACATTTACCACCCCCTCTCCCACATATATAGATGGCATCATGTAGAAAATGGGTATGATCCTTAATGATCCCAGTGGTTTTGAGAACTGAAGTACTGCATTTGTCCTGAAGCCTAATTCCTTCTCCTTCCAAAAGAGATCTTTGGTGACACTCTGAATGTCCCCAGGTGGTTGTCTTTCCCTTTCTTCTTCTTCCTGTCCTCACACAGTATGTAAAAGTCTGCACTGCATAAGCTGATGGCCAAAAAGCACATGTCATGGTCACAGAGGTGGCCATCGTGCTCAAGGTAGTGTCACGATAAGAGAAGATGCCTTTATGTCTGTTTATTACTTGACCTACCCCCATTCCTCTCTATCATCCAAAGGTACTACCAATAAAAACCACTTTGAACATTTACTATTTTTTTGTGTTAAAAATTTATGTGGTGAACAGGGCTTAAGAGTTTGTAACCACTGAATCGCACGAAGGACAATAAAACACATCACAAAAAATATCTGATACCTACTCATACCTGTCCTCTTTCATTACTGTGCTGAGAAACACTTGCACGGCCATCAGTACAAAAGCATCACTGTCAGCATCAACCCAGCAACAACCCCTATTAGGCACTACCAGGATCAGTATTGATCTATATGGTTTTAATGTTTTCTTTACTGCCAGATCTTGAGTTATGACAACTGTGTGGTGCATGAAGGTAACATAAACCTCTGCGATTTTTGGAGTGGATGCATCCCCTAAGTGAAAGTTGTAATGAGTCAATTACTCACATAGAGGTGCCTACAGCCACATATCCCTCTACGTGCGAATACCCAGTGAGAAGGATGTGAACATCAGACATTTAAGACACACCTCTCCTGCCAATATGAAAGCTATCAGACTATGTTTACCATAAAATTATGCCACAGGTCTTCAAAACCTGATGTCTACAGCATGCTGTGATGAGTTGTGAGAAGACTCTTGTTCCAAAGGCTAGAGGGAGTTCTCTCTCTTTTGTTTTGAAGATGATAGAGTTCCTTCAAGAAATCAGTCAAAATCTTGAATTTCAATCCTAGACTATACAGAAGTTAGAAGACTCGCATTTTTCTATACCTTGAGGAGGGAACCAATAGGATATGGATTTTCTAGCCTTCATGGTCTTGCACAGGTACATTTACATATGTATTCCCACTACAGATGAGGACAACTTTTATTTATGTGAGTTCAATATGCACTTATTCACAGGATTCATTCTAAAATATATTAAAATATTTTCATTTTTAATATCAGCAGAAACTGAAGTGAGTGAAAGCATCACTGGGGCTAGACAGGATTTTGACCTGTCTTCTAGGACACTTCTGATTGTTCTGATCTACTGCTACTTTAATAGTGTGTTTCAAAATCAGTGTATCCTGATTTTATCTCAGAGGTTTTTTTTCCTCTGTTTCACTGTTTAGAAGTCTTGTCTCAGTACCTAAAAGAAAACTAAACTGAAATAAATGCATAGTATGAATTCCCTATCTCCCTTTCTCCCTCCCTCAGCAAATAAAAGAAAAAAATCTGGACTGGGATGAAACACACCAATACATGGAGTCTGGCATTTCAAATAATATTATTGAAGATAATGTGAAATGAAGGTGGTACGTACGGGCTATGTTGAAGTGGTTTGTTACAACAAATGCCTTTTACCTTAACTCAGTACCTAATGTAGGGAGCAGAGAAACAACAGTCTCATTAATCTTCCCAAGTATCTTGGTATTCAGCCATCTTAAGAATTTTAAAAGAATGGGAAGAAATTATTCAACATTTTCTGTATAAAGTTGATAGTTTCAAAACCTTTGTGTTGGGACACCAGGCACTAATTGCGAACATCAATACATGCTTCAGACAATTCTCCATCCTATGGAATATCTGTTTACACAGAAACAAAAAGTAGTGTGTGGAAGGAGGAGTCTTACCTGGAATTTTCAGAAAATTTCTTAATGTTCTGAATTAAGAACATCAATTCAGGGGAAAAAAAAAAAAGTCTAAAACTTCCTCAAACTCCTAAAAGTTAGAAGGCGATTTTTACCAGTTTTCACAAAAACCTAATCTTTCAGTGCACAAGCAAGCCAACTTTATTCCCTTATTTCAGACAAGCATACACCTTCAGGAGAAGGGCAATGATTACAGAAGTATCGACTATTTAGTATTTGATCTTCTGGAACAAAATAAATATTTGAAATCCATGATGAAACGCTTTTCAGTAACTTTGTTCTTCAAGTAAGATTCATCATCAAAATCTGTAAAAATCAGCAGCAGAGGTAATGGAGAGTGCCAGAAGTTGACCTCTGAGTGACAATTAAAAAGCAGGAATTAGGAATAGAAAACAGAAAATTAAAAAACACTGACTAGTGAAAAGATAGACAGTCTGTTACCTCATCATCATCTGCATCATACTGTGCATAATGCTGCTCCAGCAGCTCTCTCTGGCGGCGTTCTTGTTCTAGAGTTTGGCTAATCAGCTGTGCAACCTCACTCACTTGTCCTGGTTTTTCTCGTCCAATTACAAACCTATACAAAACATTAGTGGAAAAAATATTAATCCTGTTGCTTTACCAAAGTTCTAGATTTTTTAGCTGTGTATTGTATAGAGGGTAGCCTTTTTCTCCAAAGATACATGGCTGTGATCGTTTGAAATGCATTCTGTGGATGACATTTGCCAGAAGGGCACTGTGTGCAAGACTAGGAGTGAGCAGACCATGACAGTATTTACATGAGGGGAAAAAAAGAAGCGACCGCTAAAGCCTTCATTCAAAGTTTCAGCAAAAAAGATTCTCTGACTCTGAATTTTAAGGACACAGACGCAGAGTAGGGCAATTTTTAAAAAATGTACCATCACTTCCATTCCCTTTAGAGCAATGTATTTCCCGGAAGCCTATGGAAGGCGAGATGCACAGTAGCAGCACAGGCACACTTCTGACAGCTCATGGTGAAAGGAACATGCACCAGAGTAACTTCTTTCTTCATCTGGACTTAGGAGATATTTATGAGCTATTATATTTGCCTTCCTCCTGTCTATAATGGAGAATCTATTTCCACATTTTAAAATCTTACGGACACTTACGGACACTAATTTTAAGCTGCATTTAAATCTTTCTTTTATTTCATTAACTTCTGTTGCTAAGGAGCGTTTTTCTCCACTGTTAGCTGTTGCTGAACACTGGGAGCACATTTCTTTGGCTTAACAAAAGAGAAGGGAAATGCCTCTTTCTTGGTTGAGACTTACACGACTGCTTCCCAATCTTGCTTTCAGCGACTGAAATTCAGAATCGTCTTGGATTGTAATACTTTTTCTCAGCACAGGGGCATAACCGTAATTAGATATTTTGCTATCTATAGTATTAATTATAAACATCCATTATACAGTACCAACACACTGTAAACTGCTGAATAAAAGCACAATTTAAGGATGTCAAGCTGGAGGAATATTTTTATTAGCAGACTAGAAAGACAATTAGGTAATTACAGGTGAAAAATGTATCATGCAGAGCTGAAAACCCAAGCAGGTGACACTGAGATGCTGCATATGATAAATTATTTGTTTCCACAATATTTGGCTCAAATGATGAATTTAATTTATTATTGGAATGAGAGGTAGAAATGTGCATTATATCCCATGTAAGGAAATTATTTTCAGTAGTACTGCGTATCACTGTATCTCATGTAAGAAAATTATTTTCATTAGCACCACCTGACACTGTTAAAGCCATTTGGGATGTGGCATCCATGTGTAAGCCAGCTTCCCATGAGTGGATGACCCTGAGTTCATTTCCTATGCCAAACAATTTGTCAGACTCTATGAGTTAGGCACTACAGAAAGGAATACAAATTTTGAGAAGAAAGGAATACAAATTTTGAGATTATTTCAACATCCTCAAAATATCCAAGTCAGTAATTACTTCCAAAAGGATAAGATAGGTGAGAATGAGTGACTCCATTTGAAATAATGATACAAGGTGTTCTGAAAATAATTTGCAAGAAAGTGTCTTAATTTAAAAACATTTATATAAAATACAGCAGAAACTAGAACAAAATCAAGGAAATAACATCAACATTTTAATCCTGATCAAAACAGATCACAGTCTGGCACTCATATCTTACTATTACGAAATATGACATTGGTTCTCAGTAATGATAAAGACCTTGAGCTGAAAGAAAAGGAATGTTTCTTCACAGCCCCTATACCTCATCTGTTCTGCATACTGACTCATAGTTGGATCCTGTTTCCTCTGAATTTTAATTTTAGAGCCAAGCATTACAAAGACTAAACCAGCCATGTTTTCAGTCTCAGCTGGGAGGAACAATGAACTTTTGATATTACTACATGAAGTAAAAAAGGATTCAACCCATATTTGCAACATATTTGTCTCCTCTAAAGTAAAAACAAATTAAACTTAAATATGGAAAAAAATAACTTCTATTTTAAACAACCATTTTACTCAGTATTATGCAATAATGTATTATTTATGCACGGTAGAGAGAGCAACACGTTTCTAAACACATGAGGGAGATCACCAATGTGGTAAATTATGGAAACATATAAAGTGATGCAAATATCGTATTGTCTCCTGCCCTCTGACTGATAATTCACCTCCCCTGGAAAATAAAAGACTCAAAATACTTCATACAATCATTGTTGTACACTGAAAACCTAGAACATACAATATGTAATGCACTTGAAGTCTGGTAACTCCTGATAATTTAGGAGTGGTTTTGACACATTAGACTGTAATACAGTATTTTTTTCATACAGACAAACAAGTGTAGGTAGGACACAAAAAATGTAAAAGCTTATTAATTGAATTTTTCTTCTCACACCGAAGCCACTAACAGTTTATAGTGATGTGATTTTCAAGGCTTGAATCATACGTCAAAATAAAGTTCCTCACTGATACCTGAAGCTGTTAGATGATACATAAATAAAAGCCTCAAAGCAAGGACAAAGTTTAAAGCAAATTTCTCCAAAATAGAAACAAGCAAGGATTGTTTAAATTTCCTACAATTTACTGCTTTAAAGTGAGACATTTCCAAAGTGTCTGAAAATAAATATTTAGAAGCATTCAATCTACAATTGATGTCAGTTCTAGACAAAGACAAAATAAATTTGTAAAATGGAATACTATGTTGCCAACAATTGCAGTTTTTACAAACTAAACCAAACCTTTTGTCAGGTTACAATCCATTACCTTAAGAATACCGTGCTGCATATAATTATGTTGAACTTGTAAATAAAATAAGCCATAAACTATAAATCTATAATTTAAAGAGAGATTAATAAATATTTCTCTCTTAGAAAACCACAAAGCAGAGGCTTTTATTAAAATGCTAAGCATGAATTAGATCTTTACGCCTAAAATGGCATTAAATACAAGAGCACTCATAATCTGAAGTGTTCAAATATGAAAAAGAGACATAAGGTTGCAATTCGCTGACCAGAAAATTAGTCAGTGAACCATAATATGCACACTTCAACAAAGTGGCTAATTACATATTTTGCATCACTCTGGCTCAACAAATTAAGCATATGCATTTCAGACTTGATTAATTAGTCTCAAGGGCCAAAAGTATTATAACAAAGAACTATAAATTCTATCAGCAATAATATATTTAAGAAGCTAGTTACGTTTCTGGAAATGAAACAAATGAGGGGTTTAAAGCCTTTAAACCTCATCACGATAATATTCCCCTTAATTATTAAAGCCAGCAAGTGCAAAATAAAACCCAGTGAATCTGTGGCACTGTTCTACAAGCCATCACTGTACTCAATCTCAGGCCATTACTAATTATTTCTGATGTCCACAAAAGAGTAATAGAGGAGAGAACATCACAGAGAAGCAGGGCATGAACTGACCTTGATATTCAGAGTTACACAGAATCTAGCTGAATTACCAGCTATGAAATATTCTCTTTGGTTGTGATTAAAACAAACAGGGACAGAGCCAGGAATATAACTAATATTTGACTCTATCTTGGATTTAAGAAGATCTAAAAGAATATACATCTGGAGAAACTGAAAATTAAATTACAGTAATGGTGGTTAAGAAAAGCATTCTACTGAAACTGGCACCAACTCCTACATCTCCCGCAATCCAGTCATGATGTAATGATTTTAAAGCACACCTGATATATGGCTTTCTTCGTATTTCCAGCTTTTATTAAATAAGGATCTGCAGACCTGTGCTTCTTGAAATAACAAGAAATAATTTATTGATTTTTTTTTTTTTTTTACCAACCGTGGGAACCAGAAACTTTATTATAAGAGTTGATTAAATTAAAAAATATTTCCATTTTGAAAAGAACTTTGGCCCTACAAAAATGTGTGAAGGCACCGATTCTGACAAAAACCTGAAGTTATACAGCATGGATTTTTAGTGACATGAGTTGATGATTTCTCCTAAAAATACTTCAGGCATTAAGAGCTCAGTTAAAACTAATTTAGCATGGATTCCTTCAGCAAATTCAGCAAAAATCAAGTAAAAATACAGCAGACTCATTCTAAGAAATAAAGAATGGGTATTTTTCTGTAACAAGATGCAGAATTTTTTCTTCTAACCTTTCCTAAAATATAGTTAGGTCCATAAAAATGTACAGTAAAACACATTGTATTTGGGAGAGTTTTACAGTTGGATTTGAAAAACGGTTTTCCTCTGAGCTTTAAAGCACAAAGCTGTTTCTGCTACCATTTATCTAATTTATTTCAAGATGCCTTTGATTACTTACTCTGGCTGCTTCCATTAGGATAATAGCCATATAATTAATCCAAAGTGCTAAAAGTGGTGTGAACCCTGTAAGAAGGCCGTTTTATTTAGTTACAGCAGCGCAAGCTGGAACTTGTCAGGGTTGTTCAGCCTGGAGAAGAGAAGGCTCTGGGGAGATCTTATAGCGGCCTTCCAATACCTGAAGGGGCCTACAAGAAAGCTGGGGAGGGACTTTTCATAAGGGCAGGGAGTGACAGGATTTGGGGTGGCCCTCCTCTGGACCCGCTCCAACAGGTCATGTCTTTCCTGGGCTGAGAGCTCCAGAGCTGGACACAGCACACCAGGTGGGGTCTCACCAGAGTGGAGTAGAGGGGCAACTGAAATTTATAGGCTCCCTTTGACTGGACGGCCTGTGGTAGAGACCAACCACAAGGTTCCCTTTGTTGCCTCGGTCTCTAATTCTTACCCATGCGCTTTGAACCTGCTCGTGACTATTCAGAGACACACTCAAGGTCTTCCTCAGCAGTATCAATGGTGTTGGTGGACGAGCAGCAAAGCAATAGCTTAAACACCCGAAGAACCTCAGCATCTTCGATACAAGTCCCTGATAAGCTATGCTACTATCAACACTAAATGGATATCGAGTCAGACGATTAGGAAGTCATGTAAAAAACCCACACACCAATATTAATGCACTTAGATTAATTATTCCTGCAGAAATCAATTCTAGCCTAGGGCCTCAGTAACATTATCTTTATTCAAGAGTACTTCAAAATTAGCCAAGGCATTCAATGTTTTGGCACCTCTCCAGATTCTGGTCCTTACATTGCTCTGCTTTTCTGAGAGCACAGGTAAAGAAATCTCTTCCACCTCTTCCAGACAGCCTGACAGTATCCCAGCGCTATGCTTCCATAAAAGGTTTCCTTGAATACATGATGATTATTTAATCAGCATTCTCTATAGCACCACACAATTCTTATGGGAAAGACTAGCTCAAAGAAACACATCTGTAAATCTATGCTTTGACATATCTGAATGCAAGTGAAGCACATTCGTCAGTTCTGTTCAAAAGGTAAAAGTTATACCTGGGAATGTTTCTACAACCTGACTGCATTTTGAGGTGAGATCTGCCTTCCCTCACCCTCACCCTTGCTGGCATCCACGAGAAGGAAATCCAGGAAGAAAATACAGATGGGTCACAAGTAAACTGCTGAGTTTAGACCACATGCTTAATCTGGATGATTAGGTGATCTAGGCAAGCTGGACCATCCTCATAGCACAGTCCAGGGGTAGCTAAATGCTCCTACAGCACCATCCCTGTGGCTTGGTGAGTTGTCCTGCAAGAATGAATGGTGGGTACTTCTGCCCAGCTGTCACAATGTTGTTTCACATTAATCAAGGTGCACCAAAACTGGGTGGGAGCTTCTACAACATAGTATCTTGGACTTTGAAAGAGTAAAAAAATTAGCTAAATAAACATTATTGATGATATTTCAGTTTCAGGGATAGGAGTTTCAGATCCAGTTTCCGTTTCAGATCCAACCAACTTGAGCACAAAGTGATTCAAAACCTGTCAAGTTGTTCTTTTTTCGAGGAAAGGAGAGGAAAAGGCACTCCTAATGAAATCTAGCCCCGCTAAATCTTATTAACTCATGTTACACTCAATTTTGAAAGCAATGCTCTGGATACCTAGCAAAATGGTTTATAATTCAGTCAAAATCTTTTAAATTAAGATTTCTCTATATATTTCACACTCAAACATACAATTTCCTGTCCAAATATGCACTTATTTCAAGAAATAACTTGCCATAAAATTCAAATTAGCAAGATCTCAAGACATAGGGACTACGTTTATACCAGTAAAATAAATAGGGCCAGGGAATGCTCTCAAACTCTAGTAATTGATCATCCACACTATTAAATCACTGAAACAGTCTGTGGAATGGTTTGGCCCAAGTTAACTAATATTCTGCCAAATAATACTCAGACACAGTCAAGAGTTAACAAAGGCTAGGAGTTTGCTTGGATGTTTCCAAGGGACAATTTGGGTGTGGCCACTCTGCTCTAAAAGGTAAGAGAGTTTAACGGTATGAGCACCAACCACTCCGGTCCGGAGAACAGTCTGAGGCACAAGTTCATCTACTACAACAGGCACAGCCAAGGAATACAAACCAGCAAAGCAGTGATGAATGCAGTCTTACCTCACTGGTGCTAAGGGTTCACAGTACTCGTGAGTAACTTTTCACACTGTTCAGCACGCTACTCCTGGTAATCTTACAGAACAATCACCAGCACTTGTAGGAGTTTTTTGCAGAGACCAGAAAGAAAATAGCTCATATTAGGGTATTTTTAGTGTAACCATACTGGAATAAACGCTAGAAATTTACGCTATTTTGGCACAAGGCACCATGAATTTAGTTTCTTCTGGGTCGATAATTCATGTTTATCACAGAAGCAAAAAGCGCACCAAGCACACATGGTTTCTTAAGCAGCCCTTCACAAAGCCCCAGCTCAGCCATCAGCATCGCAGAGCAAAGGGCTTTCCTTTCCTCTTCTTTTTCTCTCCTCAGCTCCGGCACTTGGATTCAAAGAAAAAGAAACAGACAAGGAAAGGAAGAACAAAACCATCAGCCCCAGTCACAAAAAAGACAACACAATCCAGCGCTCTGAATCAGACAGGGAGTGTGGTATCTTTTGCTTTTGGGTCCTGTCTCAGTACCCAGGACTGGGAAGCAGTACAAGTCTCCCCTGCCTCTTCCACAATGTGGATCTGCAGTATAGCGAATGTCTGCAAATGTTTAAAGGACACAGCTGTTTCATAGGGTAAGAGCACAGGTAGGGAAA
>NW_010319775.1:75982-85344 GCF_000700745.2 Antrostomus carolinensis
AGAGGGAGAAAATCTTCACAGGCCTGCACACTGGAAGAAGAGAAAATGATTATCTAGGGGAAGGAGCCACAAAAATAAAGCAGCACTGTTTGTTGTTACTGTGAGCAAAACAGCATTCCCACCAGGGTATAATGCTGCTGGCTAGATCCTCTGGTTGACTGAATCTGTCCTCTATACTGTCTTAGTGCTTGCAAAGACACGACTGTATAAATTAAATTTCCAGATGTTGTGACGTTAAACAAAATTAAGAGCAGACATGTAAATACTGTTTTCTGAGACAGTATATTTTCCAGGAAAAAATCAGCTCAAGATAGGGTGAAGAATTAGCTGAAGAAGAAATAAATGACACATCAAGTCAGTGTTAATTACGAAGTGAATATTTTCACTTCTCACCCTTTAACCGCTCCTCGTATAAGAGCTATCTAAAAGAAAAGTAAAAACTTAGTTTTTGTCTGGAAGATTGCATTTGCAGCACAGTAAGAGATAAAGACATTAGGCTGCGAACTGGGTGTGAGAGCTGAGACAAAACCCTGCTTTGAATTAAAACTGTTCATATAAGAAAAAACAAAAAATGGTAATAAATTAATCCTTATTAGAACAGAGAATAGTTAATAGTGGAAAGCCCCAGGGTTTGACAGTTACACTGCTATTGTTAGAACCTACTCTTCAATGATCTAGAAGATTAATTAAACATGGTAAAATTTGCTAACTAATTATTTATATTCTTTATTAAGACACAAAGACTTTGACGCATTTCAGCAGAATTTAATTAAACAAAAACTGGTAAACTCATTGGTAGGTTAGCATTAATACAATTAATTACTTTCAAGGTGGTGAAAATAATGAGAAACCAAACAGGTTTTGTACTGGTTCTGTGTGGCTCCCTGAAAACTCGACAGTTTGGAAAGCAAAGAAAATGCTTAGTCACATTCACACAACAGGATACGGAAGGAGGACACAGAATTTAAAATTCACCTCTCCAGTAAAACACTGAATTGTGTTAACTTCCTTAAAATAAACCCTTGAGAGGAAAGTAATAATGACAAAAGCATACAAGCAGCATATGAAGGACTGGGATTTTCCAATCACTTTCTCTCATGCAAGATCTTTTCCACTTATCAATACAGTAAGTCTTCCCAGGATCATGTCCTCCTTTCCAGGGACCCTGCCTTTCCCAGAGCTGTGTAGGCATGAACCTTTATACCCAGTGAGGCAGAGAAATACAGTCCCCACTGAAAGCTCCAACATCTGTCCTATGAGGGACAGAGACTAGGTAAGTATGGGAAAAGAACAAAGTTTTCTCTGTAAAGGAACCTGATTTTCTCTCTTGTGGGTGTGTTCAAGAAAAAACAAAATTCCCTGGAAGCATGCAACTTTTCAAGTGAGCTTTCTGTGGTGAAGACAATAGGGTCCCCTAGCACTCTTTCATTATGGTGAAGAACAGGGGGAAAGAGAGAGGCTCAACATAACACAAGGAACTTCAACTAACTTCAGGTCTGCTACTCAGCAACACAGGCCATGAGGATACTGCAAGCAAAATAACACAGGAGAAACTCCATGACAGGATACCACTCCTACTGTCAAGTTGCCTCCTTATCCTAACTTCTACAATCGTAGGCACCACTTATGAACTTCAAGTTGATGGACTACATCCTAAATGGGGCCAGAAGCAGCACAGAACAATCACTGATATTACTCTGGTGCTGCCCTCTGACTGATCCATTAATCTTAGAGCAGAGGCAACACTCAACAGTATTGAAAAACAACACGTTTCAAAGGAAAATCCTTCCTGTATATAATCAAATTCTGAAATCCACTAATATGATATATTAGTAAACTATTTAGTTAAGCAAAATTATAAAGAAGACTTGATATTGAAATAGCATTCATAGTTGTATTTGCCAGATTAGAGTCACAAGGACACTAATTCTCATCCCTAAAACCAGAAGCTGATTGCCAGCTGGGATTAATAAAGAATTCCCTCTCTTTCCTTTGTCTCACAGGCTACTAAAGTACAACCTGTAAGTGCTGATTATCTTCCTATAAAACTTTATAAGAAAGAATAATTAAATTTATTATCATAGAAGAAACAAAATTGGCTGGGTTAATGATCTTCCCTTACAATATGACAACTTTTCTGAATAGTCTAATACTTAAAAAAAAGGATAAAATAATCATAGGCGCTTTTATTTGCTCTTCTTTTCCCGCCTCTCACCCTCACCTACAACAGTTCAAAAGGTAAAAGCCATGTCTTCATTTTCACAGATTCTTTACTGTGTCAGCTACCGATAGTTTGGATACATTTTTCTGGCAGAAACATTGCAAAAATCTATTCTAGGTCTATGACTTCCACTGTCAGGATCATCATCAAAGTGGTTAGAAGGCTCAAAGGAGAAAAATAAATCACTAAGTATTGGTATTATGCAAGATCCCTGAAGAGGTATTGGCTGCATTTATTGCAAAGAATTAAGAAGTAGCTTTAATGTCAACTCAGTTCGTTAATATCCTCTCTTTGCAACTGATCTCACATAATAAACCCTGATACAGAAACTAGCATGCACTTTGACTAGATTAAGGACAAAATTATTGTGTACGTGTAAAGCTGTGGGTTATAAATGTGAAGTAATGCCAGCGAAATGCACACAAATCTCGGTGTGTCCAGGACACCAGGCAGAAGAAAGATGCACACAGTTTATGCTAGCATCACAGAGATAACTATGCTTTCTAAAGCCATTCTATAAAACCCATTAGACTGGCACTGTTAAATAGCAGATGTGTGTATGTATGTGACTTCTCCCGTGAAAGAAAGATTCATGAAGTTGCCTTGCCTCCAACTAGGCAGGGTGTGTAACTGTATGTTGCCTACACACTTGTAGAGCAGCTGGGACACCTGCCCCAGGAACGGCAGAAGGTATTTACATAGCAACCACCTTTTCCACTGCCCCTGCCTCCCACAGTGACACGGATTCTTCATGGCAGCTGCCACGGGAACAGCAGTAGCCGTCAATAGCTCTGCTCCCTCCACTGCTAACAGGCAGGAGCTGACAGCTGGGGCAAGCAAGGAGTTTTGCCCCAGAAGATCCTCTTAGGTTATCCCTAAGGTTCTGAAGCAGTTCAGGTGCAGAAATGAGCACTATCTGCCAAAGAGGGGGGAGACGAAGGATTTCTCCATCCCAGCTCTAACTCAGGTTTAAGTGGGAAAGAGGATCTGTCTGAAAACAATTGTCTTCTCCACAAAACAAGTAGCAGGCAGGGCTCTTTTGTCATATAGCAAAAGAAAAACAGTCAGCAACACAAAAATATGTCATCTTCTTTCATATCTAAATTAATCAATATTAGCTTTGCTTACTTTACAAGCAAATGTTTAAACCTAAAGTGAAGCAAAAATGTCAAGCATTCTGAAATCTGTTTCCAAAAAACAGCTTCCTGTAACCACTTCTGATTTTAAGTTGCTAAAACCAATACAGTTGACCAGTGCCAGCAGAGTATCAGACAACTCAGTTGCCCAGGACCTGACCAGAAGCCAGGCAGGAGCCTGAGCCATCTCCTCAAGGCTCACTCCCAGCCTACCACAAACCTGGAAAAAAATCATGCATTTCTCAGTTGGCCTGCATAAAGCAGAAGAGTAGTCTTTCTGAGTTTTTTTCCATGAAGTTCTAAATGAAACAAAAATAGGGGAAGTTGCACCAAATTCTACCCATTCCTTTCCTCCAATTAGATATATACATCAGTAAGACACTGCTAACTACATAGTGTGCCAGTGTGCATATAGATTCCTATATGTATATGTATATATCTGTTTTATTTAATAATATTTTAATATTATTTTATATTCTAATTAATATCATAAGGTATTTAAAATTTTATTTTAAATTTAATATTATCTTATGAGGGTTTTTTATCTGGTTGTGAAACTAATGCACTGGGTCATTTTTTTTCCATGAAAGCTCAATATTTTAAGCTTACTTCAAGGAAAAATGTAGAAGATCACACATCTCTCCTTGACAAATGAGACCTGTCAGAAGCCAATGATCCCAGTTCACAGGACATATACTACACTTGACAATGTGAGCTCAACAACAACGAAGAAATACTTTTTAGAGACCACTATTTTACGACAAGGTCTAGATTGCAACCAGTCTGACTGTAATTTTCTTCCTGAGAGAAGATTCTGGGAGCATTCTGTGTGAAAATAATTTTAAGTTTCTTCTTTCCTCCAAACCCATCATTTTTCCATGGAAGCAAATATTCTAATTCTGTAACTTATGCAATAATAATTACACAAACTAAGTTGGTTATAAATTGTATATAATACATATGTTTTATGTGAGCACTTTATTTTTTCTTTTTTTTTTAAAGCTAAAACATGAAACACAAAATATACATAGCATTTGTTTTATGTACCAAAACACAGGAAGACATTATTCTCTGTCATAAAGATTTTATGTTCAAAGGTCTCAACTCTGCACAAACCCTAATAAAGCAAACACTCATTTTTACAGTTAACTCAGTAGGAACACTCACAGCACGTGTGAGTCTCTGCAGAAATAGCACTCGTAACTAAAACTGTAAACGTTACACAAAATTATATTCACCTGTAATTACACTACAATTTCTAATAACTTTTTTCCTAAATAACCTCTTTCAAATAAAACCTTGATCAACCACCCCCAAGATTCTTTGCAGAATCCACATCCCAACATTATTCCTTAACGCCATGTGGGAACAGCTATGGAATTACTGTGGAAGTGTGCACACCAGCACATAACACCACCATTTGAGAGGGACTACACATATTACCACCAGTAATTTAGTCATGGTTCAAAAGTCAGCCCCAAACTCATTAATTAATTTCTTTGTATTCACTAGAGAGGCTTTTGAGAGGGAACCAAAGGGTGACTACAGAATGGCTGTTGCTTTGCAATATGTCAAAGATGTTTTTGAATTTATTTTGTAGAGTTAAGTCTTTGCTGAACTTAAGCTATTAAACAGTAAAGCTATGTGACTGCATAGGTTTTTAAATGGGAAACCACTTCATTTCTAGGGAAACACTGTTCTTACTAATTTACAAACATTTACAGCCTTCTATCTACATTATTTTAGAATTTTACTTGCAGTATATGTTACATTTTCTAGCCTATTCATTATTTTCTGTATTTTTGCAGGATGCCTTTCAATAAACTGCAGCATAGGAACAGAGAAAAATCCAGTGATGGTGCAGAGACTTAAGTAGCTCAATGAATTAATACTGAATTCATCACTCTCCTCAATTTGGAAGCTGTTAACACTACTGTATCCAGTACTCTCTTCTCCCTGTGCTGAGGTGCAAGCACTGGAGTGGTCACTACCTTACTGCTCCAACCCCGAGGCACTAACATAGCCAGTCTTGCCAGTGGAAGAGCAGGGAGATCAGTGGCAGCAGTTTCCACCTGACCAACACCCACAGCTTTCCTAGTTCCAGATGATACAAACAGTTTGAAGTCCATGGATATCTCTACTAGTGAAGAGTCATCTTCTGGGTACAATTTCAGCTTCTTTCAGTAGTCATATTTTAAAAGTGTAAGCCAAACCAAAAATCTGTAATACTCATCCCTGTAAGCTCATCCCTGTCCTGGGATAGAAGCAGAGAAGGCACAGAGAGCCCAAAAAACTCTGCTTCCACCTGAGTATACTGACATTCCTGTGAAAGAAGCCAGGTAATCTCAACCATTCAATCACAATTTTTTTCTTCTAAAATACTCACCTGACTTTCCCTTTGGTGTTTCTAAGAACAGTTGCAGCAAAATTTTGTGTAACACCAACCAGACTGATGCCATCAACTTCCACAATTTGGTCATTCACTTGGATCCTTTCAGGAAAAAAAAACACAAATTCATAAATACTTGTGTGAATCCCTGGCAAATTTTCAGCAAAACTGAGCATAAAGAGAATTTTTCCACTTAATTAAAAAAAAAGACTTTAAACAAAAACCCAGTCACAAAATGATTGAGGTAAATATGAAAAATGCAACATTCCTTGCACACAGACATCTCATAAATCCAGCATCAAAGTTACTATTAAAATTAATTGCATCAATCATCCAGTCCTTGTACATAAATACAGCAAGACAAACTCTTGTTGTCATAGGACTTAAATTAAATGAGGTACTTGAACAGTTCTTATATCATTCTTTCCTAAGCCAATCTTGAAAAACAGCATAAGGCATAGCTCTAGTATTTCACACTAATGAAAAAAAAAGTGATTTTTAACTAAAACAACCCACTCATCTGTGGAGAAAAGAGCTTGTGCATCAGACTTAATTGTGACCTACTCTCTTAAAATATTTCATCTAGCTTGCTCCAAAAAGATGAATTCTCAGTGTAAGTGTGATCTTGCTGCACACAATAATAAGGCCTTGGACTGTTCCAATGAGGACTTCCTCTTTGAAACCAAACACCTACTTACAGTCGAAACACTGTTTGATGCAGGAAATGTTAGGCGAAGTAAAAACCACGCTCCTTTTATCTGAAGCAAGTGCTGCTACAAAATTCCTACAGCAGGCATCTGGATTACAAATGGTTGGAAGGAGGGCTGCTATACTAAAATGTTCTCTAGAAATGCATGAACTCCTATAGTTTCAAAAATGAAAAAGAACAAAAATCATTATTCAGAACTAGTCAGAAGGAGCTAACATGGATGCTACTGATCCAAACAACACAGTTTACAAAGGAACCAAGAAACAGTTATGAAAAAATCCCATTTCAATTAAATGAAAATACCTAAATTAAGGTATTTAATATCCTAGGATACCTTAGTGATAAGACTTCTGAAAGAACAACAGAGGCTTCAAAAGAGGGTTGAAGCATTTTGACTTGGGGCACTAATTTCACTGTCAAGTCTGAGGCAATGCTTTGCAGCTCTACATGTGTTCAAGCAATATCTTTAGTTCTTCGGACTTCACTGATGAGTAAGAAATAGATTTATTCTCTGGCAGCCTTACACCACAGAATGTCACTGTGTTCAAGGCAGGATCTCCCTTTTGTATATAATAAACCTTGAAAAAATAATCTTTGAGACAGCCTATAAACTTCTATCTTGATAATCATACTAGGTATTTTAATCTTAGAATTTTATTTACATTTTCACTGACACATTTAATAAATACATCAAATGCATTAATATTTATTGTATTTTGATACTGTAAGAATATCAAACAACATACAATCAAAATAATTGTTATTCAAATTGTATAATTACATGTAATTAAAAAAGATGTTTCCAGTCTGTTGCCATGTACATTCTATACTGCCCAGACTAAAATACTCTCACAGCCACATTCTCCTGGCCTCCTTCCTCTTTCTGGGGCATCCCCTCTCCAGCCCCACTCCCACTGCACCTCTGTACCTGTACCCTAGCCCTAACCCCATAAAGAAGCCACCCCAGGCACCACTGACACCAAAATATTCTCACAGTCATGTTCTCTGGGCGAATTCCCTTTAGAGCCCCCTCCATTAGGAGCTCCGGGCTTCCTATGTCTCTCAAATATAATTTCTAACACGAATGAAAAATTGGGCCCAGGTTGGCAAAGCCTGAATTATAGAGGTTTAACTGCTTTTATCATTAATGAAATTGGTATTTCTTCTGACAGTTATTTTCTAATAGTCATGACCAATACTTTGCCTATGTGAAGCAGCGCTTCAATGAAGTAGCAACTACAGAAATGAACCAACTAAAACTGAACAAATTACTTGCATAATTGCTGTTCTGTATGATGAACTGAAAAATTTAACCTGTGCACAGACAACGTCTAGGTTATTTTTCAAGTTAAGAACTGTGTAATGTTTCAAAACTGTTGTTTTCAATGTTAGCAAAATACTTTAAAATGTGAATGACTCATCATCACAATAATTTGAAAGAAGCAGCTATGAATTCACCCAGGAAAAGATTTTATTTTTCATATTCAGTCTAATGATTAATTTCATATTTCACACACTATTAATAATCTCTCTAATTACTTATCAACATGCTCACCTGTGGATTCATCTCGAAGCACTCGCCTTGGTTAAATACTGCCAGACAATGCCTTTTGATATGACAACTGAACACTAACTGTTAGTTTGCATCAACAGGAATCAAGATAGTGGTGCTCAATCACTGAGAAACCCCTTTGTACAGATTTTGGGTTTCCATGGGAGGCAAGTACTTTATATCACGATTCGATGGGTCTTTCAATAAAAGATGAGAGTTATCCTAAAGATAATGTGATGTTTCTATTGTAGTTTCAGAAGAGTCCGCTTCAAGATTGCTATGTGATTATTCAGAACATCTGATGCAACTGCTGAAATATACTTCTATTTTTCTGTTAGGAGATTTTGTTTTGTTATCAATGTTAATAATTAACTAGGCTTTTTACAAAGACGAAGTTAACAGGACCCTTTACAGTTGATGAA
Source organism: Antrostomus carolinensis (assembly GCF_000700745.2). Classification (NCBI taxonomy): domain Eukaryota; kingdom Metazoa; phylum Chordata; class Aves; order Caprimulgiformes; family Caprimulgidae; genus Antrostomus; species Antrostomus carolinensis. The sequence continues at coordinate 84,412 of NW_010319775.1, forward strand.
CTTTATTACAGAGCTGGCTGCTCCTGACTGAGAGGATTACATATCCCTTTCCCAAGTGAATGATCAGTCAGGCTCTCAAAGATAAAGTCAGAGGGCTATTTCTCAGCTGACTGAACATTCAGACAGTTCAAAACTAACACAAATATTAGAATGGTCAAAGAAATGTAATATTTTTTCTCAGCTGACAAGCTCCTTTCAGATGTCATCTAGGGAAATGAAAGAAGAGAGTTGTGACTGAACATTAACTTCTGTAGCCCACTCAAACATGTGAATAATGAGATGAACAGAAAATACAGATCATCATTGAGCAGTAGCAAGTGACACTGATTTTCAACCAGAGAATTTCACACAGAATGCCAGTTGTGAGCTTAACGCCTTCTAGCTGAGCTCAAGCATCCCTTTCAGAAAAATGTTCACTTAAATTTAAAGTAATAGATGAAGTCATGACATCTCAAAGTTTCAACTTCTGCACTTCCCTTCAGAATTTTCAAGCCTGTAATAAATCAGTACTTGGCCTTCAATCTGGTATCTTATTGCCAAGATCTGTAAAGATACCTGCAAGCCCCACCTAGAAGACTGTATACTTAAGTAGTTTCAGAGCAATGTTGTTAAACTTTGCAACCCTCTGCCTGGTAGAGCCTTCAATTTGTGTGGGGTTTCCACAGCAGAACAACATTTTGCCTGGCTGAAAAGTTATAGGTGTTCATCAGTAAGGAACATGTTATTGCAATACTTTTTAGAAGACAGTATCATCTTTTTAGAGTTGATTCTCACGCTATTTACCTGTTTGCTATTATTTATAACTTATATAACACATCAGTAATGGTTAAAAATAGAAGTAGAGAATGCATAAAAGTAGAATTAATTCCTATTGTATCAGATAAATAATATTTTATTTGCATTCAAATTTACAAGGGGTATGCACTGGGAAAA
>NW_010319776.1:0-9850 GCF_000700745.2 Antrostomus carolinensis
TTTTGAGGTCCCTTTCAATCCCTAACATTCTCTGATTCTGTGAATATGAAAGCTGAAATGAGATTTGGCTGTCACCATGCTCTGTCAAATGGTTGAGTAAAGTTGGAGAGGTGAGGGAAGCAGAGTATAACAATATCTATCAAATTCTATACACAGAAGCAAATGCAAAACATTTTGGCTAAAATAGGTGTTAATTTTACTTTACTATCTGTACTTTCTTAGAAATCATGTTTTTGAGATGAGGTTAGGTATTGTATAGGGGAGAGGTACTAGGCCTGTTGTGCTGCTTTAGACAAGGAACTCAGAAAATTCTTAAGCTAGGTATATTCTACATGGGCTGTGTAAAAACCTAAAGAAAAATAGAGAGGTACAAGTAGTACAAATAGTTAATTTTAATGAAGCAGGAAGACTCACTGATATCCTGGCTTTTCAAAGATGTGCCAAACTAGGATGAATATAGAAGAGGAAGAGGAAAATTAGATAAATTAATATTTATATACACCCGCCCCCAGATAACACTTTTCACTGAGAAAAACCTTTTCTCATCAGTTCTAAATTGCTTCAGTGACTTAGAGGGTACAGCTACAGTCACAATAAGAAAGCAAGGAAGCTTTTTATTGGTATCTCTGTTTCTTTGATCCTGTCTATTTTAGCAGTCAAATACAATTATCTACTTTCTGTTTGTCACCCCGAATAAGTGTAGCAAGACTGAGAACAACTCTAGCCTGTACTAGTTTTTTTGTCACCCTAAAAATGGCTAATTTAAATTATAGTTGCAGTAACCTTACTAGAAGATAAAGTTTCATGACCTATTTCAAAATTCTAAGTATTAAATGAGGCCAAATTGATAACCTTTTGTTTCCAAATCAATCAACAAGATAAAAAAAAAAAAAAAAGTGAAGATATAATGACTACAATATATTGTCTTTATTCATCACCTCTGTTGAATCTGAATTCAGCCTTACGTTAATAACTACCATGTGGGAACTAGTTTGCTTGCCTTTTTCACAAGCATAATTTCTACATTCACAACTAGAAATAATAGATGGATAGTCTACTAACAGTAAGAAATGTGGTGGGTTTTTGTGGCAACTTACATGTTTCCACAATAATTCAGTTGTTACCTTGTGCACATATTCTAATTTCTAAAATTTCTGACTTAAAACAATACAAATCCTTTTCTAAGTAACAATGGAAAATAACCTATAGAATTATTCAGTGGAGCCTGTATAGGTCTTCTTCTACTAGCTGGTCCACATGCACAAGTTGACAAGGTCACTATTTTAAGCAGGTTATCTGGTAGGCGGGAAAAAAAAACAAACCACCAACAAAAAAGAAACAAACCCCAAACCCCAAAAAAGACCCAACCCAAACAGCTGCTGTTCTATTGTGAAGTCTTAGGACAGCAATCTGTTTACTCCTGTTTATCACATACTAATGGCCAGAATGTAAGACTTAAAAATATGTATAAAGAGAAGACAAAACATGAATTTAATTACAGGAGAGGCAGGCATATTGTGCTGGATTTGTCCGAATGTGCGGAGGCATAGCTCCAAGCCAATGCTGACACAACATGAGACATTAAAGTAGTCTATTTGAAACAGTTATTTTAAGTAAGTGTGTTAAAGACAAACAAGAATCTAAGTTAGGAATTAAAGCTCCTTTGAAAGTTTCAGAATGTTTTAGCTAACTGCCTCTGGTATATAACGTGAATTTTATTTTGCTAATTTTTGTTTTTCAGAAGGAAATTATTAAAAAGTACTTCTCAGAACATAACTGAAAATTGTAGATATTTTGTACCATTGATTTCCATATAAAATATGCAAATATATGATATATATTTGTTATATATTTAGATTTGATTTATATGCACAAGAACATATATATAATACATACATTAGTTACATGCACACACACACATGTATAAATATATATATATATAAATATGTAATATTTGATAAAATATTTTGAAACCTAGAGAAGAATCTGTCAGTGTGAAATCTAGAAATACAGGCATTGACTGTTTTCATAATATAGTATCTTCTTCACAATTCATGTAACTGGAACAGCAGTGACCTTGAAACCCAGACTTTATAGGACAGCTTAATTCAGAAGATTTCCTGTTTTAATATTTTTTAAATACTGTTTGCATTACTGTGGTGACACCTGGTCTCTGATTTCATTAGGGTGTTGTTACCTAAATACAGTTAAAACATAACCAATAGAAGAAGTGCTTAACATCCTTCTCCTTTAGAGTCTGTAAACATATTTGCCCTGTTTTATACCTGCTGCTTTTCAGACATCACAACAGAAAATTTTCTCATCACATTTTGTATAAACACCTCTGCATCACCTAGTTTTATAAATGAGACTTTCAAAGCTAATGCACTAATAATTCTAGTTCTGTAAAGATATACATATCTACAAATCTAATTACTATATATTATTATGAATAGCTCCATTGACTGATCATGGATATTTGCAGAACTGAGACTAAGGATTGCAAGTTTACGAGTAGCTTCAGCTCTGCAGTGAAACACTTAGCCACTGATGCGTAGTCTTTGTAAAGGACTCTAAGCAGAAGAAAGTGTTCACTTACAGCATAAAAAATAATCTTCATTTTTGGTATATGTGTTTGTGCTGGCTTTGGCTAGGATAGAGTTAATTTTCTTCATAGTAGCTACTATGGGGCTATACTTTGGATTTGTGTTACAGTGTTGATAATACGGTGAAGTTTTGTTATATCTGAGAAGTTTTTGCAAAGTCAATGCTTTTTTTTTGCTTCTCACGTCACCCCACCAGTTGGGAGGGGACACACCTGGGACATCTGACCTCAACTGATCGAAAGGAATAGTCCATGCCATATGACACCATGGTCAGTTGGGAGAGGAAGAAAGAAGGATTCTCAAAGAGATGGTGTTTCTCTTCCCAGGTCACTGTTATGTGTGATCAAGTCCTGTTTTTCTGAAGATGTCTGAACAATTGCCTGCCAGTGGGAAAGAGGCGGTGAATGGATTCCTTGTTTTGCTTTGTTTGCATGCACGGCTTTTGCTCTATCTGTGAAACCATCTTTATCTCAACTCACAAGTTTTCTCACTTTTACTCTTCTCATTCGCTTCCCTTTCTACTGGAAGAAAGTGTGTGAGCAGCTGAGTGGTGCTTAGTTGCTTTCTGGGATTAAATCATAACAGTGTTGTAAGACCTTCAATGTATTAAGATACAGCTACCTTAAAGTAAAATGTTTACACAACTATTTTTATTTTGATTTCATAGTTTGTCTAGTGCTCAATAGTAATACAGTATAATACAGATATTCAAAGTAATTTTGCACTCTGTTTTGTCATGCACGGTAAATTAAAATATTCCATTAACTAAACAAATTTGTAGTGCCATAAATTAAAGCACACTAAGTAAATCACAGTTAGTGAAAACAGAATTGTTGTTCCATCACAGTGATTAAGCAGAGACTAGAAATAGTAAGATTTATCATATTTAATAGTCAAAGTATGAGCTTTATTTTCTTTTTATGAATTGCTTGTATGAAGTTATTTTTATAGTTTTCATGCTACTTAAGGGCATTTCCAAAATTAAGAAACCTTTATAAATCTTTATTTTTGCAGATTTATCATAAAGCAGGTTATCGTATAACACTGAAAACAGGTAGGTGTAATAAGTCACATCAATGTAATGGAAATGAAAGAAGGCCATTATTAAACAAGTGATGTTTATATTGAATATATTCTCCACACACTCCAATCAGGACCAACTTTGTGTTCTATAAACAAACATAACACAATAGACACATGAGAGAACACATCGTATAATAAGTGTATAAAACAACAACAAAAATGGGTAGTACTTTTTTGTCATTGTTTAAATTCACGAAGATGACAGCCTGTTGCACTTGACTCAGCAGCATACTGTTATGACTTGCAGAACCATTTTAAGTCATCAGACAGGTGCCTCCATTGAGGGTGTATTAATAATGGAGAACTCATCCTAATGAACCAACCAAGTTGAACATTGTAGTTAAGCTACCCAACTTATTCATCAAAGTATTTTTAGTGTAATTTAAATCAGGATATTTAAATGTGCAAATGAGCTAAACACGGATTTATTGCAATAATTGTTACCATTTTCTTCTGTACAAAAATTTTCTCTCTTAGAGGACTGAGGAATAGTAGAGGACTGAAATACTCCTATTGCATTGCAAAAATCTGAATTATGACATGTTGACATATTAAGTTATGACATTAATTTATTTTGTTCTCAGATTTGCTAAAATGGAATAGTCAGGGAGTGTCCTCACTTGGCAGGTTGGTTTCATTAAGTCTCAGGAGTCATGTATTAAAATTTTGGTTTCAAGTGTTCAGAAAGATATTACTTGTAAGGTTTCTGAGTTGTTCAATGGAAATCTACTTCAGGTAAGCATTTTGTCATAATCTTAATTTCTAGATACTTTTAAGTTGCTACGAGCTCTTATGACATTAGCCATAGCCATCTGCTTAAAATATTTACATGTGTGTTTCAAGATCTTCTTGAAAAGTTTTCAAGGAGATTCCTTATTATTTTCTGTATTTCCTTCATATTCTATTTGTGTCATATGTTAGCATCGCTGGAGAGTGTCCAAACTTTCTTTGTTTGAAAGTTATTTTCACTAGCTTAAAATTATGCCACACTTTAATTACTAAAATGAAAGTATTCATTGTCAGGTGCCAACCTTATAGAAAATTATATTTAGTCAACAAACTCTTACCATTTTTTTAGAGCAGAATTAAGGGAAGCAACCTTGCTTTCTCTGCATTATTGATAACATTTAATTATAAATTTAAATTTCATTACATTTAGAACTTGAAATCTGGCATGTAGAGAAGACTTTGCCTTTTGGTAGCTCCCCTCTGTGAAAAATCAGCTGACATTTATAAATTATAAGAGTGAACATTCTGTTTGCAAATACCCATTAGAAATTTGTCTTGGCTGCACAGCTGAATTATCAAAAAAAAAAAAAACCTACAATGGATACACCTTACTAACTTCCAGATCCAATGCAAGAGTACCTTTTCTATAAGGTGACTAAGCATTCTTCCCTGTAAGGCAGTAATTAAGTGAACTTTTACTATCCAAAGTTCTAATTTTCCTATCCAGGCGTAACCAACACACCAGGTGTAGGAATGCAGAATTGCAAACTGCTCTCCTAAGAATTTCCCAAAGGCTTTTGTCTGGTTTATAACCACATTATGAAAAAGTGAAAGCCTCCTGACTGGAATATAGAAGGGTGATGAGCTGGTCTTGTTATGGTACTGACAAAAGGAGCTGGGACACAATGAGTGAGGGAATAAAAGTATATATTTTATGAAGAAAAGCTGGTGAACATGAAAACAAGTGTTGAGCTAACTGCACAAATTCACAGAATCATAGAATTGTTGAAGCTGGAAGAAACCTCTAGAGATCATCCAGGTATCATATAATCTTTATGTGATCTTTATAATAATATATATTTTTCATATAACCCTTTATAATGGTAATGGCCTTTTGCTGGACTTGCTCCAGTATGTTCACATCTCTGTGGAGACCAGGTATGGACATAGCATCCAGATGTGTCTTACCAGTGCTGAGCAGAGGGCAAGGATCACATCCCTTGACCTGCTGGCAACACTGTGCCTATTGCAGCCTGGGAAGCTGTTTGTCTTGTTTACGAAGGATGTTTTTCTGCCTAATGGTCAACTCGGTGTCCATCAGAACCTATCTCCATACTTTCTGCTCATCCACCTTCCTGACACTTCTTCCCCAATTGGTACTGGTGCTGAGGTTATTCCTGTCCATATGCAGGAAAAAGATTGTGCAATGGAAACAATTCACAAAAGCTAGCATTTCTCTGCCTTCAAAAAACAGCTGGAAAACTTACTGACAATCATCTGCATATGACTGATTGACAATCCAGCATCTCCAACAGTGATAGCTGTTTTTTATTGTCAGAAAGAGGTAATTTCTCATTGAAGTGTACAATCATCATAAAAACTTATAATTTCTCTATATCAAATATAAACTTTGGTTCATGTTTCAATTGAAAGGTACAAGTTTGAAACCATCAGTAATTTACTAGCACAAAAAGGTGCAAACATAACATTCTCAAAGTTTATACCTAATTACTCTGCCATTAGATTAGGTAAGTTGAAAGTTAAGCCTCATCAGTTCCTTTACTCCTTCACTTTCTAAATGTTCTGTCTGCTGCCTTTTCACATTCAAGAGTATGTTTTTCCAACAGCACCCCGTTCGACCTACATAGTAAAAATTGGTATTAAGAAAGTTGGAATTAAAAGGAAAATTACAAGAATGTTGTCTATAATTTTCAAATATAGACCTCTGCATGAATTAGAGAAAGTGATTAGATAGTGTAATCTTCAAATTGCAAAAGGGAGTCACAAGGCAACAAAGCTTATGACATCCTTCACTTCAGGCTGTTTCACATCCTCATAATCCATACAGGATTTATTATTATTATTTTTTTTTTATTTTTAAGAAAAGACTAATAAATTGTGAATAGTCTTTACAGTCAGTGCTCATAGGAATATTTCTTAAGGTTTTTGCAAATGTGTCTTGCAACTACAAACACTGAAAATATTTTTACTGGAGAGCTAGTGTATCATCCCTTAGCCATTACCAAATCCATTAGTAATCCATTGCTCAGATTGTATCAGATGTCAATTTTGGAGCAAGAATAACTGGAATAAATCTAAGAGTCAAAATTAAGAAAGTAATCAAAGAAACATCAAGAAAGAAATGACGTTTCTTCAGTCTTCTTTAGATCTTTTTAGTAAGCAACACAGAAAATTGTATTTGGTATATGTGGCAAGGTTTTGGTAGTGTGGTGAGGGCTTCAGGGGTGACCTCTGAGAGAAGGACGCAGGAGCAACCTCCATGTTGGACAAGGCTGGCTTAGACAGCTACAAAGGGTACCAACCACTGCACAAAGCTAAGTCCATCAGCAATGCTTCTAGCACCTCTGTGATAAGATGTTTAATAAAGGATAAAAATTACTGCATGTCTACAGTGAGGGAGAAGAGTGAGAGAGAGGAATGAGAAAAATGTGAAAGAAACAACCCTACAGACACCAATTGAGAATTGAGAATTTGTTATTTATAACTAAGTAAGAATGATATAAGCAATGTATTTAATATTTAAAATCAATTTATCTCACTACCAGAAACAATACTGCAAAGTTCCAATTGCTTGTGTATGACAGATACATTTCTCTTGTTTGAAGTAACCGAACTTTGGTCTGGGCAGATATTCAGCAAGTAGACCTAACCAAAGTTAATCCAATTGTGTGAGATCATCAGTGAGAACACAGCACCAGAGACAAAAAAAACCCCCAATTTGGCTGGAGGCTGGACTGATAAGCTGCAAAACTGCATGAACATAACAGAAAATCTGGCTACAAATCAAGCACTTTGCACTATAACTATATATAGCCATCAGGGCCCATTGAATTCTCTCTCCATTGCCCCTACCTGAGTGGTGGTGATGTCCCCTTGAGTAGGGACACCTCTTGAGGTAACCCCTTGATGCTGACAGATCCCTTGTCTGATACTGGACATTGATTGTTTGGTAGGTGATATTTTACACACTTGAATTTACTGTTTAGAACTCAATAAACTGCTAGCTCTTATCTGCCTGAATGATCTCTGACTTTTCTCCTGTGACACAATATGACCTAAAATAGCAGCTATTGTAACTACTGCCATGACTTCTACAGTAGCAATGTAGAAAATGTAGAGATGCTTCCTGCTCCTCAAGACTAGTTCAAGTTTAGGTCATTTTTTAAATGGAAATCTGTGTGTTGGCATGTGCTACATTGATACTGATGGAATTTTGAGAAATTACATATGAAATAATTTGGGGAGGTTGGGGAGAAAGGTCACTGGAGACTTTAATGGGAATTAGTTTATAGAAAGTGCTACCTGAACTTCAACTGGAAACAATGTTCCCACAGGGAGAGCAAAGGTGGAAGGATATTCCCTGGCTGAATTGGAACATGGAATGTCTTGAAGTGATAGCATTGATACTGTAAATTTCATGTGAAGTATCCTACAGATCCTCCCTGCTTAACCAGATGGAATATTCAAATAGACAGACCTTCATATCTTATACAGAAATAGTTTTAGATATAATTTTATATGTAAGTTGTATATTGTGAAAATAACCCTTTCACCAGCAGTATATAGAAAATCCTCATTCCTTTGAAAGATGAGTAGCCCACTTTTTTTAAAAAAGTGCCATTTTTATTTTCTTAAATATTTTTTCATCTTTTCTGTCACATTCAAAATGTAACTATAGAATCATAGAATGGTTAGGGTTGGAAGGGACTTCAGTCATCTAGTTCCAATCCCCCTGCCATTAGACTAGATCAGGCCGCTCAAAGACTCATCCAACCTGTCCTTAAACATAACCAGGGAGGGGGCATCCACAACTTCTCTGGACAATCTATTCCAGTATCTAACCACCCTCACAGGAGAGTTCTTCCTAATATTTCGTCTAAACCTGCCCTCTTCCAGTTTAAAGACATTACCCCTTGTTCTATCACTACCTGCCTTTGTAAAAAGTCCCTCCCCAGCTTTCTTGTAGACCCCTTCAGGTATTGGAAGGTCGCTATAAGGTCTCCCCTAAGTCTTCTCTTTTCCAGGCTGAACAGCCCCAACTCTCTCAGCCTGTCCTCATAGGAGAGGTGCTCCAGACCTTGGATCATCCTTGTGGCCTCCTCTGGACTCATTCTAACAGGTCCATGTCTTTCTTGTGTTGGGGGCTCCAGAACTAGACACAGTATTCCAGGTGGGGCCTTACGAGAGCAGAGTAAAGGGGGAGAATCACCTCCCTCGACCTGCTGGCCATGCTTCTCTTGATGCAGCCCAGGATATGGTTGGCCTTCTCAGCTTCAAATGCACATTACTCTCTCATGTTGAGCTTCTCGTCTACCACCATCCCCAAGTCCTTCTCTTCAGAGCTGGTCTCAAGCTACTCATTGCCCAGCCTGTATTTGTGCTTAGGATTGTCCCAACCCAGGTGCAGGACCTTGCATTTGGCCTTGTTGAACTTCATGAGGTTAGCAGAAGCCCCCCTCTCAAGCCTGCCAAGGTCCCTCTGGATGGCATCCTGTCCCTCCAGAGTGTCAACCGCACCACACAGCTTGGTGTCATCGGCAAACTTGCTGAGGGTACACTCAATCCCACTGTCCATGTCTCCAACAAAGATATTGAACAGCACTGACCTCAATACCAACCCTTGAGGGACTCTACTCATCACCGGTTTCTACTTGGATATCAAGCTGTTGACCACAACTCTTTGAGTGTGACCATCCAGCCAGTTCCTTATCCACCAAGTGGTCCATCCATCAAACCCACGTGTCTCCAAGATAGAGACAAGGATGTTGTGCGGTACAGTGACAAATGCCTTGCACAAGTCCAGGACCTCAATACCAACCCTTGAGGGACTCTACTCATCACCGGTTTCTACTTGGATATCAAGCTGTTGACCACAACTCTTTGAGTGTGACCATCCAGCCAGTTCCTTATCCACCAAGTGGTCCATCCATCAAACCCACGTGTCTCCAAGATAGAGACAAGGATGTTGTGCGGTACAGTGACAAATGCCTTGCACAAGTCCAGGCAGATGACATCAGTTACTTTAGCTTTATCCACGAACGTAGAGACCCCATAATAAAGGGCCGCCAGATTGATCAGGCTTAATTTGCCCTTGGTGAAGCCATGCTGGTTGCTTTTGATCATGTATCTAGCCATGCTGTTAATTATCCCCTCTCCTCTCCTACTCTCCCCTTCTCTACTCTCCCCTTCTC
>NW_010319777.1:0-10597 GCF_000700745.2 Antrostomus carolinensis
ATTTTATTTTATTTTATTTTATTTTATGTTAAGCTCAGAATCTATAAGCTCAGATAGGGCCCTAGAGCTGCTACTTTTAAGTTGTTTTGCTGTTGGAGGTAAAGCTTATAGGTAAGTTAAAAAAAAAAAAAAATTAAGACTTTAAAAAATACCAAAATGCTAGTGGGAAAAAAAAAATCAAGCACATTTATCTGGTTTTTGATAGGACACTTCTTTCATCTTCAAAGTATATTTTAGTAAATCAGTGCTGCTGCTTTCTGAGGTTTACTGCTGGAAGTTATGAATCTATTTCTGAAAGCTCCATGTACTTAAAAGTATAAATAATTTCTTTATATTGAAGTTCTTGCTACAGAATTCAAGGATACCATTGATGAGTAGACAAATACTATTATCTTGTAATTATAAATACTATTATCAGGCTATTGGTATAAATTATATTGGTAGATAAATGTGCTCTTTTTGACCTCATTGTTTCCAGATACACATTTAAATTTAGTTTTTTACTTTCTGGTCTTAGAATCAAGGTGTATGTGATCCTGATTTTTCTTGGCAGGAAGTGGAAATGTTAAGCAACTCTAAAGCTATGAAGGAATTAACTGAAGAGCAGCAGAATTTACAAAAAGAACTTGAATGTTTGCAAACAGAGCATGCTCAAAGAATGGAAGAATTTTATTTTGAGCAGAGAGACTTGGAGAAGAAACTGGACCAAGTGATGAAGCAAAAGTGCAGCTGTGACTCCAATTTAGAAAAAGACAAAGAAGCTGAATATGCAGCACAGGTGAGAAGGGAAAGTTTGTTTCAAACCAAACCATATTTAGTGTATCAGGAAATTGTAATTTTCTCTGCCACCTCCAAGTTTCATCTTTTCCGTGTGTTCTAATACCGAAATAGGTCACAGTGACAGCAATGCTTATTTCCCTGTTCCTTGGTTGAAACTGAGGTAGAATGCAACTTACAGAAACACTTCACTGGGGAGATCTTATAGCGGCCTCCCAGTACCTGAAGGGGCTACAAGAAAGCTGGGGAAGGACTTTTCATAAGGGCAGTTAATGACAAAACAAGGGGAAATGGGTTTAAGCTGAAAGAGGGGAGGTTTAGATGAGATATTAGGAAGAAGTTCTTCCCTGTGAGGGTGGTGAGACACTGGAACAGGTTGCCCAGAGAAGCTGTGGCTGCTCCTCCCTGGAAGTATTCAAGGCCAGGTTGGATGAGGCTTTGAGCAACCTGGTCTAGTGGAAGGTGTCCCTGCTGCTGGCAGGGGGGTTGGAACTGGATGATCTTTAAGGTCCCTTCCAACCCAAACCATTCTATGATTCTATGATTCACCTGTCAAATGTTAGTTACAGAAATAAGCTATTAATCCTTTTCTTCCTTTTATGGTTAAAAAAAAAATAATCCAAAAGTTCAACCACCTTTCTGTCAGGTTAGTAGCATTCCTTGCTGCTTCTTCTGTTCACTGGTGGTAGAATCTTCTGCACTGTCTGCTGAGCCCCCTTCTATGCTCAATCAAAGCATTTGGTCAAGAGTTCCCCTGAAATGAAAATCATATTTTTGTCTTCCATTCCTGCCTCTTGAGTTCATATGTCAAAACCTATGGAGATATTTTTTCCTTTCTTTTTAACTTTTACTATTGCTTTCTTCATTTTGGAAGTTATTCATGTCATTCCAATGGGGAAAAAATCCAGTTAATGCCAAAGGGAGCTTTGGAATGCCCCCTTTGAAAATTGGTTGCAGTTACAATTAACTTTATATTGATGTGTTTGGTACTGTGTCACAGAAAACTAGTCTTCACAGGTTTTTTTAAAGTAAACAAAATCTGAAACTTAAGCTCAGTAAAGCTTTGCAGTCATTTGATCATAGCTGTGTGTATTTCCTGTTCTTAGTGTCTCAAACTGAGAAACAGGCAGTACTTGAGAGACAGGTTTGGGTATTTTCGGGGAGTAGGGCAGTGACTAGCATCATAAATCCTTGTCATGGATTTAATTTCATGACATCCCTCTCCACAGATTCTTAGCCTTTGCTGCCAGAAATAATCCTCTCTGACTAAGGCCTGATTTACTAAACATCTGGTACAAGCCCTATTACTGCAAGTAACAACATGTTGTAATTTATGAAGATAATAATGTATAACATGTTTTATAAGGCTGGTGTAGCTTACTTTCTTTAGAGGGTAAAAACCGTAGATTGTTCCCCAAGGAGATTGGCTGACTGTTTCTTTTGAAGTCAGACTTTGAAAACTTTTAATAAGTTCCTTGCATTAAAGTTTACTCTGTTACTGCCTCTGTGGTAGAGCTATTCACAATATATCATAGAATCATGGAATGGTTTGGATTGGAAGGGACCTTAAAGCTCATCCAGTTCCAACCCCCCTGCCATCAGCAGGGACACCTTCCACTAGACCAGGTTGCTCAAAACCTCATCCAACCTGGCCCTGAACACTTCCAGGGAGGAGCAGCCTGGGCAACCTGTTCCAGTGTCTGACCACCCTCACAGTGAAGAACTTCTTCCTAATATCTCATCTAAACCTCCCCTCTTTCAGCTTAAACCCATTTGCCCTTATTTTGTCATTAACTGCCCTTATGAAAAGTCTTTCCCCAGCTTTCTTGTAGCCCCTTCAGGTACTGGGAGGCCACTATAAGATCTCCCTGGAGCCTTCTCTTCTCCAGGCTGAACAGCCCCAACTCTCTCAGCCTGTCCTCACAGCAGAGCTGCTCCAGCCCTCACATTATCATGGTGGCCTCCTCTGGACTCGTTCCAGCTGCTCCAGGTCTCTCTTGTGTTGGGGGCTCCAGAACTGGACGCAGCACTGCAGGTGGGGCCTTACAAGAGCGGAGTAGAGGGGGAGAATCACCTCCCTCGACCTGCTGCCCACGCTGCTCTGGGTGCAGCCCAGGATACGGTTATTGGCCTCTGGGCTGCAAGCGCACATTGTCTGCTCATGTTCAGCTTCTCATCCACCACCAATATATAATTTAAACCTTTTTCTCCATATATCACATCTTACAATGGATTTTGGTCCCTGGGTTCCAAGCAGTTGTAAGAAGCACCCAAGTTAAGCAGGTAACTTCCCCAAGCTGTGTATCCAGCATTTAAAAAAAGCTTTAATACAGTGAAGCAGTTGCCCAGGCTGTTCTTTCTCTTATCACCTTATCTGCTAGAATTATCAAATACTGGTGAATAGAGAATTTTTAATTGATGCATACATAGTGTGTTCATCAGCGGTGTCTTGAAATGAAACATGTACAAACAAGTTTGCTAAAATTTGCTCTACCTCTCTGTCTCTCCTCTCTCTATTTTACAGCTAGCGGAATTGAGACAGAGGTTGGATCATGCAGAGGCAGATAGACAGGAGCTTCAAGATGAACTGAGACAAGAACGAGAGGCAAGGGAAAAGTTAGAGATGATGATAAAGGAATTGAAGCTACAGATCTTGAAATCGTCAAAAAATGGAAAAGGAAAATAGAAATTGGAAGAGGAAGCGTGACTGCGTCCTTCAAACAGGGTGTTTTGGTTTTTAATGGATTGTGTGCAGTTTCTGTGTGATAAGAAAAAGTATTCTCTACAGATTTCTATTTCCCAGACAAGGCCAGATGAAGATATACATATATATAAATAGAGAGAGATAGATAGGTATACATTTTTAGATTTTCCTAACCAATGAAAATCTGCATTTCTTTGTACTGGTGTTTTTCTCAAACAATGAAAAATATGAAACTCTTCATTTAGAGTGACCAGTTTCTGTCTATTTCTAATGCAGTCTTGAGGACTCTCTACCTTTTAACATTGTCTGTTAAAATGTATGTGGTGAACTTTATTTTGCTATCAATTGCACATCCATTTATAAAAGTACATTAAAAAAAATTTCTGAATTCTTCAAGGTCAAAAATAGTTTGGGTTTCAGTGAGAATTACGTGTTCTCAAACTGGAGAAAGTAAAAGCAGCTTTTTGTCTGTAAAGTAATACTCAAAATTGCCACGATGATAGATGATTGATCATCAGAAATTATTTAGCAGCGTGAATTTTCCCCGTAATTTCATGATGTGAAGTCACGCTGATCTCTTCAGTATTTCTATTTAACAGCTTGTTATCAATATCTAGAGAGTTTTAGAGCCAGCATTTGCTTGCTATGCTGGAAGAGGAAAACTTTAGGGGTTTTTTTGTAAATTAAAAAAAAAATTATGATTACAGTGAAATCTTTGGAAATGAAAAATTTGCATATTTTCTTTTGTTCTCTTCTATATAGTAAGTGTGAAAGAAACGTTAGTAAAAGGCTTAAAGGTGGGGCTTTTCCTCCTAGAAACTGTGAAAGCTTGGCTTAACTGATTTTCAGATATGAATGCTTTCAAGAAAAATAATATTTATTAAAAAAAAAAGTGTTAGTTTCTTTAGTGCCCTAAGCCTCCACACTTTGAGCTTCTTGCCAACTTGTGGATTTTTCTTTCGTTACATAGGACAGGCCTTAACTGACATTGTGAGAATAGCTTAAAAGATAAAATTCTGAGATAATGGCACTTTGAAAATCATTTTGATAGTCTCTGTATTTGAATGGCATGGTAACGTTACCATGAATTAAGAAATACAGCATGTTTGTTAAGCTATAACATTTGAAAATGTGTAATTGTACAGAATTACTGTTTGTTACGTGTATATATAATGTTTGAGTACTTCAGAAGTCTGGTTCCTAGTGGATGAAACGCATGACTACAAGTTGGATGAAGAAATACTTTTTTTGCACTTCTCTCCAAAAAAGTTCGATACAGCTGACAGGTGTTAGCTGATTATGTCAGTGACTGGGAATATTTTAGTAGTTCTAGTATTTCACTACATAATTTTAACCTGGGCTTTAGCTTCTGTTTTTGAGATGCTTGGGTTTATTATTCTCTTAATAATTCAGTTAATTCTGGATGAAACCACTAGTAAAAAGCCTACATCAATTATTTTTATTTTTATTTTTTCCTGAACTAGTAAAACTGAAAACTTCAGAGCTCTTTTTTAGTTCTTTTTTTAGTGGTATAACAGGACTGAGTATCGCAGAGAAAGATAGAATTGCACATATCTTTAAATTGAATGAGAAATGAGGTGGTAAATTAAATGTCATGGAGTCGTGATTCTTTTATAGCTGTGTGTAATGTTGTTTATGGACTCTGTGTCATATTTACACTGACGATTAAAGCAGTTTAGATGAAAAAAATCAAACCTTTTTTTTTTTGTCAGTGTTGGACCCAGATTACATTTTTCCCTTCTTCAACTCCAGTTCCAAATTATCGCTTTAAAGAAAAGCAAGAAAAGAAAAAAGCCTGTCTTTGCAGCTTAGTGGTGGTTTGGGAGGAAAGATGTTGAGTATAAATGATTCTGATTGTTGTACGCACCACTTGGTTTAAAAACACGATGAATGTTTTATTGTAACAACCACCAAAATCGTGGCTGTAGGGAGAGCAGGCAGGAATATTGGTAAAAGTGTGATTAGTAGGCACTGGAGCTTGAAGTAGTCCAGCTTGGTTGGCAGAACCTACGTTGGATTAGCTCGATGGGCAAGTAAGAAAGCACCATCCTGGGAAACTGAAAAGTTTCATCAGGGTAATATAAAAGGATGAAAAGATACCGTTTCTAGTTGCTTTTCTGTTTCAGTGTTTTGGACCAGCCTTGGTCGATTGTCAGTGTAGATAAGGCTGTACAGACTCGTTTAATACAGCTGCAGTCACTAATTTACCACAGTATTTACAGCTTAGCCGTTGAATGTATGGAATCCTCATGGGATGACTATATTCCAATACCATATATTCCATTTTCATTCCGGTCTTGTCTACGTTAACGTGACTTCTGCTCCAATTTCCCCTCTTGCTGCTGGTTGATCTGGAGTACTAGTGTAGCCTGGGTTCCTGTGCCTCAACCAGCACTTCAGCCATCTCTCAACCAGCTGGTAACTGCCTTGTGCTCTAGGCTCTTAAAATGCTGGTGGCCATAGTTGGTACTGATATTTTCACCAGTGTGAGAACCCAAGCAGCTCTATGAAGTGTCAGCAATCCCAGCTGCAGAGAAGGCCTCCTAATTGTTTTAAAACATCTGGCTGAAAAAGCTAGTGGAACGTTGATTTTTAAATGACTTTAAAAGTAGCTTTGTAAATATTCCATTTAGTTAATCTAAAGTTAGGATGCATTTTAAATTATTGTAATGCTCTTAAAATTCTTAAATATTACTTTCAGGCTCTTTACATGACATAAATAATTTTCATATGTGTAGACTTAATTTTATACTGATTTTAAGTAATAATGTATACATAAAATGTGCCATAGATTTTGTGTGTTCATAGTCTTTGAAAGATAGTTTTTTAGTAAATTGTAAATAGCACTGTATAAGTTCTAGAACAAATATATGTTGACCTTTTTTCACTACCTTATGCTAGTTATATTGAATGGTTTATTTTACAGTCTAATATAGGAATTTGGAATGCACACGTAAGGGCCGTCGCTTAAGTGCACATTTAATGGTAGAAACTGTTTCTGTCATTAGGTCTTCACTTTTAATCATAGCATGCTCATTTTATGTATTATTATTTTTTTCAGTTCTTGCTTGCTGATCTTTCAGGCAGGAGGTCATTTTCCCAACTAGTGATGACAGGAAGCTTGTAAGGAAAAAAAAATCCTAAAATTGTCCATAGTTTTGAAAGTTGCATTATTAAACACCTAGAGCAAGATCAAAATTGCCTTGTGCACCTCTTGGAACGTTCAGTAGTATTCAAGCTGAATATCTAGTTTGCTTCTCTACTTTTTTAAAAGAGAACTTTCACATTCAAGGTGAATATCTAATTTGCTTCTATACTTTTTTAAAAGAGAATTTTCACAGGCTTTGTGTACTCTAATCAACAAGAAAATCTAAGAACTTAGAGAGTAAAACTCTTGTAATTTTGGCAGTCTGAAAGCAGTGTAACCCTAAACAAAAGAGATTTTTATCTAAATCTCCAAAGTTAACTAAGTCTATGTTTTAGTTTTTGTAAATCATATTGTTTAGTTTTAGATAAATGTAGTTATGTTTCACATTCTTAAACTAATTTTATTCTATATTTAATATATTGATAGCTTAGGTGTAAAATCATCTGTATATAGTAAAGGCATAATGCAATTAGTGAAGTAGGAAAAGTTGAGTGGGAGTATAAAGCTACTGGTGGCCTGAAAAAATAAGGCTTGGCCCATATTTTAGAAGTCACAAGGTTTTATTCATACATTCTTGTTTTGTATCGGGGAAGGGGATAGCTAGAATGTGTTATGAAATATTTGGAAAACTTTCCTAGCATTAGGTGTGAAGTTGGCCTTGAAACGCTGTCGTGGTCAGCTTCCTAGAATTCACTTGTTTGTAGAGTATATATTTTGATTGTCAGTAAAGATAACAACTTGGTATTTTTTTTCTGCACTTAATTTGTGTAATTAATCCACACAACAGAGTTTTCTATAACATAGTGAAGTCGACAAAAGACATGATTACACCTACCTGTTAGTCTGTGCTTGCAATATTTCAGTAATTTCCTTTAAGCTGTCACTAGTAAGCAGCAGAAAGCTGCATATTTCAGTTTTCTTTTTGCTCATTCCCTTTGTTGTGCGAGTATTCACCAGTCTGCATTTCAGAAAGCTTGTAGAATTTTCTATTTGTCGCATATTTGTATTTCAAAAAGACATCCCTTTTCTAACTTCTGTGCTAAAATTGCACAACGATTTTGTAGTGTGTCTCCATTACTTGGAAAATTGTTTGGTTTTTTTTTTCAGGGTTAGTGGTTCAGTTGGAAATGCTTGAAAAAACAAGTTTTAAGCACTTCATCAAGCACAGCAAACAAATGGTATAAAATTTTGCTATTTGAAAATTGATTAAATGTAACTATCAATTGAATTTTTTGTCTTCAAATATAGATACCTCACTTAAAAGGAAAGCACAGCTGTACTGTACTTAAACTAATTCTAGGAAATAAATAAAAAGTTGGTCTAAAATATTTTGTTGCCATTATGTTGCTTTCTGTGATGGACACAATCTGTTTTTGTGTTTTCATACTCACTCTCAAAAGTATTTATTGATGTTGACATGCCAGTAGAATTATCTCAAATTACAGAAAGTAGCTGCCAAACAACCGAGTCCGTGTTAGCTCCAGGCAAGGGGTTGAGTGACTATTCTGAAACCCTGGTAAAAGCCCATGAAAAACGATCTGTGCATTCAACAATTTTTCATACTTTGCCAATGATGTACAGTCTCATTGTTAAAAAGAGTTGCTGTGGTTGCATTACATGACACACAAAACTGTCCTCTACCTCACGTGAGATTTAACAGATATTTTATATGGTTTTAGTAAACAAGATGCATCTATCTGGTCACTTAGTTTACAAATTTTGAATTCTATTTATTGAAACATGACATACTGTGCTCTTAGCTTATACCTCAATTGTATTTTGTGCTGTTATCCATTTTCATGCCTTGTAAATATCTGTATAGATTGTGGATTCAAAAACAAATAAAGAACTGTAATGTCGGAACACTTGTCTTGGGAATATTTTTGAACACTGACTTCTGAGCTGGACTTTTTGGAGGGTGTTTAACAATGGTGCTTTTCTAAGGAGGGCAGAGTCTTACCCTGAATTAAAACCTGATTACACTGAAGCTTGTTAGCGAAACTTCCATCACCTACAGCAGGTCCCCAGTTTTCAAAGGGCAAAATCTAGCAAAATTTTAGCCAAATCTATGAAACTTCCACCACCTGCAGCAGGTCCCCAGTTTTCTAAAGGGCAAAATCTAGCAAAATTTTGGCAAAATCTAGCAAAATTTTAGCCAAATCTACCAGATCAACAGCACTCCCTCACCATGAGTCCATTTTCTAAAGCTCATACAGCTCTGGGAAGATACTGACACTGAGATTTCTATGTATCTTGACATAAATTTGGAATTTATACATGTAAATACAACCACTTGTGTATTTGGCATATTCTGCAGCACACAGCTTTTGTTGCTGCTTGACTGCTCGAGCAATGTTTGAGTTGTTCACACTTCTCCTTAACAGCTTAGGAATGAACAGGAGAAAACACATAGAAAATGTTGAGATTTAGAAAAAAATTAACTTCAGAAATTAGAATTATACTTGATTTGCTGATGGAAAATATGCCCTACAGTGACTGTCAGGAGTTCTTGGGTTTTGTAAATCATGTGATTAGGTTGCTTAACATTTTTGTCTACCATCAGGGAGCTCAAGTAGCAGAAAATTTGGAACAGAAGAGAGAGGAAGGAGGCAAGAGGAAAAGAGGGAGATATTCCTGTAAGCTATATATTAATGGGTCTTCCATTTAGGTTGAGCTTCCCCCACTTACAACTATAAGCTATATTCTGTTAGTCACTTTAAAAAATCTAGATTGTAGTAAAAAAACCCCAACAAACTTGTACTACAAATAATATTTTGGAGCTTTTCTAGGTGATTTTATTAATACAAAGGGTTTGGGGGTTTTGACAGATAAGCAAGTGCGGTCACCTACGCACGCTTAGATATTTTTCCTTCCCCTTAAATCGGAGCAAAAATGCTTTGTCCTTGTTTTAAGGTACTGCTTTTGCATATAAGACATCCTGATGATGTTTCAGATTGTTGCAGACCCTTGATGCTACCACATACTTGTCTGTATTTCACAGCTGAAGAGAGAAATGAGCGCTGTGAACCAGGATGAAGATGAAATTGATAATATTTTGATGATCTCAACCTTTAGTGTGGAAGACGATGAACCACTAGCTGTACCACCTAAAGAATGAACCCTGTTTATTTCTCCATCCCATGATATATTTTTATTTCCAAGTGAGGGAGAAGCTATCAGGCTGAAAACCCTGTGAAGAAAAAGTTCAAGGTAAGTCCTTTGTATGAGGAAGAAGTCGGGGGGAGCTGATAGCTCGTGTCGGTGTGACTGATTGCAACGCGCGTCATTTGTCAGAGAAAACAATGCTGATTAAGGAAAAACTGCATGAGTGACGGGGTAAAAAGATTGATTTTTAAGGTGTTCATACCTGAAATGCAGAGATAAATAGATAGATAAATGCAAGTGTAGCACTTACTGTAAAAATGGCAAGTTGAAGAGTATTGCCCTAAGTGTATCCGTTTATTTAGCGTATAGATGGGAAATCATTCTTCTTTGTTTCTTATTTTATTGATCTTATGAATCGTTGTTCACTTGTAGCTTACTCACTTATAGTCACTTAAATATTGATTATTTATAACTGAAAAAATAGTAAATATTTCTTGTCCCTATCGACATTAATGAAATAATTCAAACTGTGCCCTACAGGCACCAGATCGAGCACTGCTGAGTAGTGGTTGTTACTGGAGTGTCAACTTTACCTCTTGCCAGTTCAGCTGCTCTGCACTCTTTTGACCAATACATTGTTGAAGGAAGACGTGTCAGTGTAAGTAGCTTTTGTGGTTAAGGGAACCATAATTGTAGGAGACTGAATTACAGCAGGATGCATCCATAGCCTTTGAATTTGTATCCTGCAGCATGTTAAAAAAAGTCTTTTTTTTGTGTCTTAGGATCACAGAATCCTAATCACACAGCACTATGAACCAGGATGAAGATGAAATTGATAATAT